>NW_015374470.1:2199-42952 GCF_001272555.1 Dufourea novaeangliae | reverse complement strand
CTCTCTCTCTCTCTCTCTCTCCCTCTCTCTCTCTCCACTCTGTCTCTCTGTCTCTCTGTCTCTCTGTCTCACGCGCGCGCGCGCGCGCGCGTGTGTGTGTGTGTGTGTGTGTGTGTGTGTGTGTGTGTGCTTGGATGCGTGCGACAAAGAAACAAAAGACGGTGCGAGAGCCGCCGAAATGCGGCGCGTGGTCGACGAAGCAGAGAGTGACGACGACGGTCTGAGAGAAGACACGACGACGACGATCTGTCAATATAACGCACAACGCACGATTTTATTTTTCCCAGTGTTACATTTTACATCTTTTAAATAAATCATACTTTTATTAGTTCAACCTTACATGTAACTCTGAGGGAAAAATGATTTATCCGTAATAAGTAGTCAGAGTTACGAATGATTTTCAGGCCTCAGGGTTGGCCCATCCCCTTAAGTACTTTGATTTTTGTTACTCGTAGAGTAACAATCAACGCACAGTTCACGCATACTGAGAATCAGATTTGAAACCTTCAAAAGGCTACCGCCTCTGCTGGGGATGCAGAGACGGCTCGTGTGGGATTCTTACCTCACTAAAATTCCTCGGTGGCCCTCTCAGGCGTTGGGCCGACCGCTAGTACCACGATAACATGACTTCCCGCAATCGGACCCGTATATGCTCCTCCCCCTTAGAGGGGGAGAAACACACCATCTTACAGGAGGGGTGGGGGGGCAGGGGCGGAATTTAACTGTCCCTCCAACGGGCTTCTAATCAATCCAACTACTTCTATTGCGAGATTTTTGACCACATAGAATAATGCAGGAAATCCATAAATATGAAGAATTATAGTTCCTAAAGTGAGGATAGGTGTCGTGGTGAGTCCAGTGATTTCGATTTCTTCTCGAGAAACGATCTTCGCTTTAATTCCAAGAGAGTTGAGAATAACGAAATTAATTCCGTTCCTTATTCCAATTCCGGTACTTTGACTTTGATACGTGGTGCTGGTGTTTCCCTGATGAGGATTCCTTCTCGAAACGAACACTCTTTTGGCGATCCTTCCCGTTTCCATTCATCGTGTCGCCTGTGCGATGAGCGCGATCGAAGTTTAAAAACCCGTTTGATCCGACAGACGAATCTCGTGAGTCTCTTCGATACCTAGAATTACGAGAATGCCCACTGCATAATTTTTCATCATGACCCTTCGTACCACAATGCCAACAATATAATTTTGACTTGTGGTTTTTGTCGGTATCATCTGCATTAAAACAGTCGGAACTACCCGAAGGGGACTTCGAGTGGATCTTGTGACGTAACGTCCATGCCGTTGTACATAGATGTCCGTCTCCCCTGCTCCTCTTCAGAACCAGATGCACTTCGATGTCGATCCCTGCGTCTGCTCGGAGAATTTGGGTACGCCACTTCACGTTCGCGATACGAACGTCTTCGGTGTAACGATCTCTGCGGAACCACCTTGCTGGTGATTTATTTCGTGCTAGTTGCCACCTATTCCTTAATTTCCTATCTATCTCTAGCACAACGTTGTAAGAGTCTTCAAGAGTCTGTATGTCTTTCATCTGAACCGACACCTTCCAAGAGATTCTATCCGGTAGACCATCGATAAAACTTTCTAATACTTCCTTCTCAATTTCTGCGATAAATTCTTCAACGTTGTTCTGGTATTGTTCTCGAATAGCTCCACGCGTAGAATAGACTAACTGACTGGTTCTATCTATATATTGTCGCAGACTTTCTTCACCGCGTATACGTAAATTTGCTATTTCCACTTGGAAATACGATAAACTTTTCCCCGGTGCAAATCTCTTTTTTAAATGAATAACTAACGCGCTCACAGTATTGAATTTATGTTCTACTGTGCCCCTCGTGCAGGACCAATAAGTTTAGTCAAGATAATTAGTAGATATTCAGATCCAGTACCCTCAGGAAGCAAGGTCAACTCGCCAGGTGCTAGCTCAGACTATTAGAGCGAGAGGTATGATAGAAAATTCTTCATACGTAACACTGTGCAAGGTGATACAAGTTAGGGTAGATTGCTTCGTGTTTAATAAATAAAAGACTAGCTTTCCTGCGATTTCCGCAGTTAGTAGAAATTAGATCAAGTTAATTCCTGGTAATAAATAAAAGTTTAAATTTCCTATAAGGAATTGTAGTGACCTTGTCACTACCATTTCTCATGTTTTAGGTAGTATGCGTAAGCGGCGATTTACCGGGTTTTTCCGGAAGATCTTGCTCGGGGCTGGCTTTTGTCGATGTACACATCTGGCAACCAGACTCGTGCAGGCCTACAGTTTTTAACGTTAACGGTGAAAGTCAGCGAACGTGGTGACCATCGGTAGGTCACCTTTCCTACCTTTGTTCGCCAAGGTTTCGGTCTTGGAGGGCATTCTAGAAGGACTCACGGAAGCGTGCACTTTGTACCGCGGCAGCGCACAACTTCCAGTACATCTTTTATACGCGCTTCATTATAGATCTAGTGTTTATGTATCGCACGATTTCAATTGTATAACGTTCGCGTCATATTATTAAAAGAGTGTGGACGAATATTGACTACGAATTATTATACCTTCTGTCCCCTCAGAATTATAATGCAAAAATAGTGTGGTAACAAAGTAGTCCCGCGTGCGTGCGTGCGTGTCCGAGAGTCGGCGTGCGTAAACGCGCAGTAAGAATGAAGCTAGCGAAGCGTCGACCACGCGTGTTAACCTCCGGTGTATTATACTTCTTAAATATATTTTTTCCTCATTAAAACTATTGTGTAGCCCACAAGCACCTTCTCATCTGATCCCACAAATCTTGGGGGCTCGTCCGGGATTGGATAAAAGGTCTTAACGGGTGTTTTGTGAAGGTCGTACGACACGTGCATTCTTTTGTGTGAAAATTGCTAGTGCGGCAGAACGCGTAAATCCTAGCGAGGAGGAAAGATTTGAGACAAGTGAAAAGACGTGTGATGTTCGACAAATGAAATTAACTGAACTTCGAGTAGAGTTAAACCTCGTAAATTGAAGAGTTCGGGGAATAAACCCGATTTAGTTAAGGGACTGAAAGCAGCGTTATTATTAGAAGATGCCGGAAAAGATGACGACGAAAGTGAAGATCAATGTGAATCTGAGGAAGACGAAGAACACACGCGACATAACCTAGAATACGTACCGACATTTAGAGATATGGAGGAATCGTTGGAAAGATTCTCGGGAGATGGAAAAAGAAGCATTCAAAATTGGCTGAAAGACTTTGAGGACACAGCAAAGCTGTGTAAATGGACGGATATACAGAAATTGATATATGCGAAACGACTTTTGTGCGGGTCAGCGAGACTGTACGTGAATTACGAACGATGCACGCGTTCGTGGGGTGAGTTGAAACGTTCGTTGCGCGACGAATTTTCTAAATCTGTGAACAGTCATTCCGTCCACCAAGAATTAATACAGCGGAAGAAGAGAACAGATGAGTCTTATCACGAATATATGTACAACATGCTTGACACCGCATCGCAAGTAAATATGGAAACAACGGCTATCATGCAGTACATCATAGACGGATTGGCAGACGAAGAACCTAACAAGACGGTGCTATATTATGCGAAGAATATTCGAGAATTTAAGAATAAACTAACGCAGTATGAGACTATGAAGAGGAAACAAACAGGCGACACGAGAGCGAAGAAAGAAGTCGACAAGAGTGAGATAAGGTATAACCATAAGAAAACAGTGATAAAAGACATAGGAGCGCAGAGTGTCCAACTAAAGGTGAGGGTACGAAATGTTTTAAGTGCCAAAATTACGGGCACATCGCGGCAAAATGTTCAGCGGCATCGAGTGCGACGCGAACGAACTGTAGCGCGGTAGAATCGAAGAAACGGCAAGCGCGTAAGAATGTATATATTGCGTCACGAGAAATATGCGCGTTGGTTGATTCAGGCAGTGACTTTAGTTTAATAAGAGCGGCTACATATGTAAGGATCGGTGCACCTTTGTTATCTGATCGTAAAACCCAATTTCGTGGGGTTGGTTCCGGCGAAAATTCTACAGTGGGCGACTTTAATGTGAACATAAAAATTGATCAAGACGAGTACAATATAGTTTTTCATGTAGTGTCCGATGCGCTTATTCCGCATGACATGATAATAATGTGGGAGACGGATAGCCACTGTGCGAGGACTAGGACAAAAACGTGTCCTCGCCAGCCGATAAGACGCGCACGCGGGCCGTTGGCTGGTGTCAACGGCACGAAGCATAAACAACACATGGGTGCGTGCGATAGGTGAGCGACCGATGAGTGCAAATGTGAGAGAGAAAGAGTGTGTGTGTGAGAGAGAAGGAGAGGTAAAGGGCGATAACCGCGAGGTAGGCACGTAAGCGAATACGTAGCCGAAAACTGATATATAAACCGCGAAGCAACGAGAGAGATTGACTTTTCTGTAAAACAGCGAGCAGTGAGAGATAGCGAGTATTGCGAGGTAGCGAGTATTGCGAGATAGCGAGTATTGTGAGATAGCGAGAATCCATCCGATATTATAAAGTACGCATTTTATTCTATTAATAAAATTACTTACACCTATAAACACGTGGGATAATTGTCTCAACCGACAACCCGATCAAAATCCCTACAATAGGGTACGATTTTATGAGAACAGTCGATGTTTGTATGCGAGACGGAATTTTTAGTATATCGAGAACGGCAAATGTAATCGAGGATTTACCAGAAGTTTTGCACATCGTTCAGCAAGACAACGGTATTGATTTATCACATGTTCCGAAACCTGAGGTTCGCGCGGAAGTAAAAAATCTAATTGAGAATTATAAACCGGAAAAGACAAAAGACGTAGGAGTTAGGATGCACATTTCCTTACGAGATGAGATTCCCGTGTATCAGGCGCCGCGACACTTAGCCGTGCAGGAGAATAAAGAAGTAAATTCGCAAATTGAAGCGTGGCTTCGCGATAAAATTATCAAACCTTCACAGTCAGATTTTACAAGTCCTATCGTGCTTGTTAGGAAAACAGACGGTTCGATAAGAATCTGTGTGGACTATAGAAAACTCAACCGAAAGATAATAAAGGATCGTTATCCACTACCAAATATAGAAGACCAAATTGATCGCTTACGAGATAAATGCGTATTTACAACCTTGGATTTAGAGAACGGATTTTTTCATGTATGCGTAGATGAAAATAGCACAAAATATACATCCTTCATTATTCCGTCAGGACAGTATGAATTCTGTCGCATGCCGTTCGGGCTTTGTAACTCCCCTTCGTTGTTTCAACGATAAATTAACGCTATTTTTAGAAACTTAGTTGCTAGTGGTGATGCGATTATTTACCTGGACGATATTATTATACCTGCATCGAATTACGAGGATGGTTTGCAGCGATTGAAAAGGGTCTTGAGTGTTGCGAGCGAACATGGTTTGGCGATTAAATGGGCGAAATGTCAATTTTTGCAAACTCGCATTGAGTATCTCGGATATGTAATCGAAAATAATAGTGTTAAACCGTCCGAACGAAAGACAGATGCCGTCAGACGATTTCCGGAACCAGTAAACGTGCGATCTTTACAAAGTTTTTTGGGCCTTAGTGACTATTTCCGAAAATTTGTACCGAATTATTCATTAATTGCACGTCCTTTGACAAATATGTTGAAAGATAAAGTCGAGTGTTATTTCGGAGAAAAAGAGCGAACCGCGTTTAATAGGTTGAAACTAACATTGATTAATAAACCAATCTTGAAAATTTACTCACCGACGGCTGAAACAGAGTTACATACCGATGCATCTGCATTGGGATTTGGTGCAATTTTATTACAACGAGATAACGAAGATAGGCTATTGCATCCAATTTATTATTCTAGCGGTAAAACAAATCCTCGTGAAGAAAAATATCATAGCTACGAACTCGAAGCTCTAGCAATAGTAAAGTCACTTAAGAAATTTAGAATATATTTGATAGGAATATCCTTTAAAATAGTAACCGATTGTCAGGCGTTTGTCATGACGTTAAAGAAGAAGGATGCTTGTCCTCGCGTCGCCAGATGGGCGCTGTTTTTGCAGGATTTTAATTACACTGTTGAGCATCGGTCGGGTAATACCATGCGTCACGTGGATGCTCTAAGCAGGAATCTCGAACCTTCATTCTTACTGCGCGTTATGAACTTTCGGCCATGCCGATTATCGAAGAGGAAGCGGCTATTATTCATAAGATACAGAGAGCGCAAACGAACGACAAAGAGTTGCAGAATAAAATGAACCAGGATAATAATTCAACGGACTACGTGAAAGAGAATGGGATTTTATACAAATTAATTGATGGCGAGCAACTGCTTGTCATGCCTAAATCTATGCAAACATATGTTATTCGACTCGCTCACGAACAGGGTCACTTTGCCGTTGCAAACACGGAACAATTAATCAAGCGAGATTATTGGTTTAGCTCTATGCGACCAAAGATAGAGAGGGTAATACAAAATTGTTTTCAATGCATTTTGGCTGAACGTAAAACTGGTCGTCTAGAAGGATGTTTACATCCAATTGATAAAGGAGGCTGCCCTTTGCACACGTACCACGTGGACCATCTAGACCCACTTGCATCCGCGAAGAAATCCTACCAGCACATATTTGTTGTCGTTGATGGTTTTAGCAAATTCGTGTGGTTATATCTTACCAAGTCGACTACTACAGCTGAGGTCATCGATCGTTTGGGTAAGCAAGCATTAATTTTTGGAAACCCGCAAAGGATTGTTTCGGACCGAGGGACTGCATTTTCTTCCCATGACTTTGCAAATTATTGTAAAACAGAGAATATTGAACATGTTATGATTACCATCGGAATACCGAGAGCCAATGGACAAGTGGAAAGAGTGAATCGGGCGCTTATTCCATTCTTAACGAAGCTTGCATTTTCACAGCCGGAGAATTGGCATAAATACGTTGGGAGGGCCCAGCAGTATTTAAATAATGTACCAAACCGCAGTACTGGTGTATCGCCTTTTAAACTTTTAGTGGGTACCCGTATGAGACTCCAAGACGATCCGCAAATTAAGGAAATTTTAGAAAAGGAAACCGCTGTTTCTTTTCAAGATACACGCGATCAGCTGCGTACGCAAGCAAGAGAATCAATAGCACGGATTTAAGACAAAAATAGGAAAACCTATAACAAGAAGAGAAAGAAAGATTATACGCATTTTAAAGAGGGCGATTTAGTCGCTATACGAAAGACTCAACTGAAGCCTGGACTCAAATTTTGTCCGAAATATGTAGGCCCATATAAAGTTATTACAATATTACGTAATGACCGCTATCTGGTTGAAAAAATTGGAGAACACGAGGGACCGCGGACTACGTCTACTTCTAGAGATTTCATGAAACCGTGGATTTGTGAAGAACATGACCTGTCATCGAGCAGTGAAGAAGACACATCTGAGGACAGATGATCACACAGGATTGCCGAATGTGGTAACAAAGTAGTCCCGCGTGTGTGCGTGCGTGTCCGAGAGTCGGCGTGTGTAAACGCGCAGTAAGAATGAAGTTAGCGAAGCGTCGACCACGCGTGTTAACCTCCGGTGTATTATACTTCTTAAATATATTTTTTCCTCATTAAAACTATTGTGTAGCCCACAAGCACCTTCCCATCTGATCCCACAATAGGTCTGGGGGCCACGATCTGTATGTACTTTGTGTTTATTTTTACTTTCAAAGCAAAGTACTGATTTTGTGTTGGTTAAAGACAGTTGTAGAAAAAAAATCACTGATTCTGTGTTGATTAGAGATAGTTTTAAAAACCACTTACTCAAAGCAAAGTACTGATTTTGGGTTGGTTAGACAGAGTTTAAGGAAGCAAACACTTATTCAAAGCAAAATACTAATTCTGTGTTGGTTATAGACAGTTTAAGAAAAAAATCATGATTCAGAGCAAAATACTGATTCTGTGCTGGCTAGAGATAGTTTAAGAAAAAAATGTCTTTTCAAATTTCCTGAGGTTTCCGCACAAAACCACTAGTGTCGTTACATTTCTCTACTGATTCTTTAAACGAAACCATCCGTAATTTAAAACCTACGAACATGCGTAAGACTTAAGAAATGGACATTCCTAGAACATCCAACATTTAAGGCTCATGAACATCCTAGGTATGTCCAAAGTGGACGTAGAACATTTGGATATAAACTGGACATGAAACGGACGTCCGTTGGATGTATAGTGCTAACTGGGTATATATAATAGACAGTCCCTTTCAGTTTTCGAGATATACGCAAAAATATGTTTACCACTATGTATATCGAATGCTGATTATTTGTTAAGATTTCCTCTCAAATAAAGGGTGAGTATTCATAACATATATATGTTATGAAGTAAAAGCGTGGGCGTTTACTCAAACGTACATAATTTTCCGTGCGCCTGGCATCCTGCCACACACTACTCAGTCTTAGCCACGCACCCAACATTCCACTAAACGAAAGTTTAGTTAATAATTAATATGTAAAAAAAGACAGGAAAAAAGTTTCTTCATGATCTCTAGGGCACACCGCGCGTGCACGCGTGCGTGTGTGTGTGTTTGATGGGTGACGTTGGGCGACCGCCTATGCTAGAATGAACTGCAATCGTAACCTACGTTTGATTAAAGTTTTTGGCAAATATCTCGGAAACTAAGACCGAGCGGCGGTTACATGTAAGGGGAAAAGGTGTTCAGAATGTTGACCTTGACGACATATTTGAAGGTCAGCCAAATCGGTGGGGAGGCCTCTATTGTGCATAATTATCGGCATTTCTAATTACTGTTGGAGATACTATTGGTTGTTCGAAAATAAATGACTGTGTTTGACTCCACAGTTCAAAGTACATAGCATTACTCAGGCATAAAAACTGAAATGTCGTGTCGTGATTTTGAAAGCACGACAATAAAAGTACCTCATTTATTCAATCAACAACTATGATTTACATGGTACAAATTTTGTTTTTAAAGGTTTTCTATAAATTTAACTATTTTAGGTGCTAGTTCAATCACCGCTTAGTGTGGAACGCTCTGAATATGTCTTTGTTCGAATTTTTAAATAATAGAATATTTTAATAATTCCTAATGTATACTGTGTCTTATTTTTGCAGTTAATGTTCGTACCTCACAATTACAATAAAACGGGTGCAGAGCATCAATTGAGAAAAATAATGGTTCCGCACGGTATGCCCGAGGCAAAAGTTGGTCCTGACATATTTCTTCAGCATCGTTGCCCAGTGAATACATGCACCATCGTTAGGGAGGATCCCGACGGCGCTGATTTAATTCTTTTTAAGGACTACGTAACGCACGTAGGAAGGAGATCCTCAAAACAAGTATGTAATGTGAATTATGTTCTATTTTAATTTGTCAGAATGATGTAAGAAAGCATTCCTGGACATGGCAACATGGAAAATATTTGTTTACGTTACAAAACATTTGGTTAATAATTTTTAAAATGTCTAAAATCATTTGTTTTTGTTAATTTAATGTATTGGATTGTTCGGAATGTTTGTAGTCTTTTTAAAGGCAAAGTTATAATCTATTTTCTTCAATTTATATCCTATTTTTATTTACTACTTTTAGTTTCTTTCAAGT
Source organism: Dufourea novaeangliae (assembly GCF_001272555.1). Lineage (NCBI taxonomy): Eukaryota > Metazoa > Arthropoda > Insecta > Hymenoptera > Halictidae > Dufourea > Dufourea novaeangliae. Next base: position 33,379 of record NW_015374470.1, on the reverse strand, counting down.
TTTCAATTAATTTCGTTGTAGCAGTTACATACAACTTCGATTGTTTTAGCTAAGAAACAGTTTTCTTCAATATGCTTCTGAGATTTATATCGTACAGGAATAAATTGTAAGGAATTAATTCCTCTGAATACTATAATTTCATAGGAGCTTTGTTTTGTTATTTCTCATAGAAAACTAATCATCTTCTGTCTTTAATGTTCTCCTCTATTCTTATTTACTTTTCAGTCATTTAATTTAACAGAGTTATATAATTCTTATGAAACATGAAAGGTTTCCAAACTATAGCAATTTGAATATTTAATTTTTTTTATTTAACTATTTATGATGGATAATTTCATGTCTTACAATTAGACATCAACGTCCATCGATGCAAAAAATTGTAATCGAAATTTTGAGGATTACATTAGGTACATTATCTGTCTACAAAGTTTAATGAAAACTGGTATGCGTCAGTTAAAGTAGTTTTTCTTGCACAGTATACAGGGTGTCCCACGTAACTGGGCCAAGTCATAAAGGAGCGTTAAGTAGAAGATGGAAACAAATTTCATTAAGAAAAATGAAATAGTTTTAAGTGATGCATCACGTAGTGTATGTGTCTTTATCGAATGTAGCAGCATTTGAAAGATTTCAAGGTCATCTGTAGTTTTTAAAATGGAACTATATATTCTTTATACACCATTCGATGTATTTTTAATTCTCTGCAAAAAAGTATCAAGGTACTTACGTCGCAAAATGATCAGTTTAAATGATTAAAATTATTAGAATTAGTAAACACGAACAAAGGCATAGAGAAGAAACGTTCAAGTCTATAGGTCCCAATACTATACAATTTTGAGAAACTGAAGTTAAAATATCTTTTAAACTAATCATTCTTGTTATATCCTGTAGTTTCAGAACCTCTTTACATTGCACATTTTTCTCTTATCACCTTCAAACACGAACAACGAACGAGAACCGTCAATTCAGCGACATGTGGAAGCAACGGGCATGGTCGTCCTTCGTCGAGACGCTGACGGAAACGTCAGCGATTCTAAAACTCCGCCTCGGCGTCTCGATGATCCCGAATCATAGCCTGTTGCTACCCCGTGTCTTCCACGTTTTCTAATAAAGGAAGGTAGGAATAACCTATAAAGGAATTATTCAAAACCAGGAGCTCTGTTTTTACTTTAGTCTCTCTGTGAACGCGCTCTTTTTAAGCTCCCTTTTACGTCTCTCAGTTTAAACGCTCTCTTAGTTTTGGTTCATGTGTCACTCTTCAACGGCTTGTTCGTTCGCTTTTTGACAGTCGTGCTTCGCTCCAATCATTAGACACGACAGCGAGCTGAGCAATAACGGTCACTCTGCTGTTAAGTTTCGGGTTCCGCGACGATATATCTTCCTTGTGCGACGCGACCACGCGATTACGTGCGGCCTACAGGCGAGTTTTATAAGACACCGAACCGCGAAGTGCAACGTTCGAGACGGCGACAACGTATTCCGCAGTGCCTAAACCCTGTATCACGGCTCCGAGCGCCAGCCTGTTTCATTCTTGCATGCGTCAGGGTGCGTGCAGAGCGTCACCACCATGTGTTTTCTCAGATACGCAACTTGCACAGTTCATTTCAGAGACTGTACCGTCTATACATACTGTCGCGTCCTCTTTCTATCGTTAAGCTTTTATACATTAAATATGTTTTGTGGTCATCTCACGACCGGTGTCGTTAATTCGTTTACCCTCTCCAGCCAATGTCAACAGTGGAGATGTCTATTTACTTTTTATTGTATTTACCTTTAGTCGTCATCAAAATATTTTCCTTTGGTTTCGACTACTTTTCGCTATCGTTTACATACCTGTAATTGATTGATTCTATCACGAAAAAGTGACATCGGTTTCGAGATAATTAAAAAATCGATGCATTCTCGTGTATCCTCAGTGTGAGTGAAGAGTTTTCCAGCTTAGGTATGTTTCCTAGTAGCATTTATGGTTGGCCAACGGTGGCCTACAGTTGGGAGTTAGTTAGGATATAGTTATTGTTTTTCAAATTCCTAAAATAGGACCTACGACAAAAAAGTTATGACAATTTCCCAACGAATATCCATTATTGGACCCACAATTATTATAGTTGGTTAATTAACAAGAAATTTACAACGATAATACAACATTGGCCCACCCAAAGTTTGCCAACCTTTAAATATCGTCTTAAAGACGCCAGAAATGTTGCTACAACCAAAAACTTGTTATTATATTTCAAATTCCTTTTTTTGTTTTCTTATTTATGAATATACTCATAACTTGTTACTGTCGTGCAACACGTTTGACGTTTGACATTTTGTGAAAATAGAGTGAGGGGACAGAAGATTGGAAATAACTTATAATAATTATTTGTAATAATTGTCTACATGTATGTGGGATAGGGACGTCCATACCCAACAAGAAGGAGCAAATAACATCAGTGGAAAACAGGAAGGCTCCGTGGAGCAGAGTGTAGAGTCTCGACTTTCGGCGCAGGGGGTCGTGGGTTCGAATCACGCTTGGGCACTCTCATTTTTTCAACGCTTCTACATTTGGGGGCTCGTCCGGGATGGAGGCATCTACGACCACATAAAATTACGACGATGACGACGACGATGACGACGACGATGACGAAGAGAGGGGCACGTCTCCCAGAAGTCGAAAAGTGGGAGAGTGGTACCCGAAAAGACGAAGAGAGAGGGGCACGTCTCCCAGAAGTTGAAAAGTGGGAGAGTGTTACCCGAAAAAGACGATGAAAGAAGACGTACGCAGCAGACATTTCAGGGCGAATGTCAGTGCAGGCTTGCCGAGTGTGGGATCGGGACCTCCATCCAACGCTCTTGCATGTGTAAATTGTAAATACAGTAGACACTCGATTTCCACACGAGTCGGGGCTGTAGAGGGCTAAATTTCCAGGAACCGTGCAGAAATCGGTAACCAGTTACCCAAGAGCTTACCCCACCACTCGGCCGTTCAGTTGTGCGACGCAGCTACATATAGGGTGGGTTGGATATACGCACTTTACGGTTATGTTAATTATCTTAGTTATTTTTAAAGATATCAGAAAAGTGTATTCACAGACGTTTTTTTAGTATGGGGAGGGCTATTACTTAACGGTAACAGTTTTTTCGCAGGTGAAGGATTTTCTGAGCTCTCAATGTTAATTATGTTCTTTTATTAATGATATTGAAATACCATGGAATAAAAATACTTTTTTTTTACATAAATCGATTGTTATAAACATGTTGCGTAATAAAGTATTAAGGTATTATGTGAAAAAGTTAATAATTCGTGACATATTTTAGTGGCAAATGTCTAGCTTGGTTAGCATCTTTTACCCATTACGTGTGATGTGCGAGACAAGAAGCAATGAAATTGCCACCATTATTCATTGCAACATTTTATTAAAATAGTATTATATACACGTCGCTTTCTGTGATGAGATATGCGTGTTAAACGCGACACCGTATGTGTTCCGGTCTGGGCGTGCTGGGCGACAGAGTAGGGTACGCGCACGTGCGTATGAAATACGTGTGGCACGGGGCGTGTCATCTGTGCAGATAACGGTAGTGCGGCAATTGAATGCCTATTGTAATAAATTGTAAAGATAACTTTGCTGATAAAATACTTGTTTACCTGTTTTATATACGTTTACAATTTATACATGTATATAATTATTATAACAAGTAATTATTATAAATATTATTTCCAGTGTTACACTCCTTCAAACATGTGGGATTAAATTTAAATATTATGTTTATTAGAACGAATGACTAAAATTGCGTGATCTAAAACCATGATTATGTTACGTCTTGCGTTGCGGTCGTTACTTCATTTATAATTATGGGTCCTGGCTCTCTGAAGGTGCTAAAGCACGTCCTGTCTAAGCTTACCGCTGAAGTACGCAATTTTGGATAGGGAACGGGAGGGATAGGAAATCACCCTCGTTCTTGATAATAACAAAGATATATTCTAACAATGAATTAAATAAAAGATACAAATAAATCTTAACATACCAATGATGATGGAGATGAATGATTTCACGCTTGCGGCTGGCTCAGTCGGGATTTCGGATCCTTGAAGAGGCGGAAGGCTTGCTGGCGCTCGGAGCCGTTGAACAGGGTTTAGGCACTGCGGGATACGTTATCACCGTCTCGGACGTTACACTTCGCGGTCCGGTGCCATAAAACTTGCCTGTTAGGCCACGCGTAATCGCAAGGTCGTGTCGCACAAAGTAGGAAACGTCGCGGAACCGATACTGAACAGCCGAGCGACCGCTGTCACTCGGCTCACCGTCACGTGTAAAGATGAGGCGAAGCACCGTCAAAGGGGACTGCCGAAAAAAATTGACTACTTGTCTGGGCTTGACTGACTCTCACTCACTACTGAATGACTGACCTTTATCCGAGAGTTTATATTGTCTCGGTGACTGTATGAAATCGTAATGATTTCATTAAGTCACTAGTGCATGATGCAACGAGGAATGTCGATAAAGTATTTCCAATCTGATGGTTCTCGTTAATCGCGAGTGGGTCAGTGGTTGCGCTGACAGTCGACATTTCTCGTTATAGTTTCAAAGAAATGAAATGTGGAATGAATTAAGTAATAAGAAAAATGTGCAACGGAAAGAGGCTATGAAACTACAGGATATAACAATTATATTAAAACAAATGCAATTAAACTAAATACAACTACGGCTATAACTAACAGTAAATGACTACACGAACAAGTCGGACTTCCAACTCTCTACAACACGACAACTCTATATCTAGACTCAATGACAACCACCACCACGCTCTCCGTCCACGTCCCCCCTTTTAAGGAAAAACCCTTGCGTCGCTTTTCCTTATCCCCACTACGACCTAGCTCGCCAAAACGTCGCCAACGCATCGGCGGTCCGCTCGGCGCCAACGCTTCTGTGGGCCGCTCGTCGCCGAGGATTCATCGATGGGCTTGGCTTTCGTCTCTGCCCACCCTCGCTTTCTCTTTTATGACCTTCTTCCAGCTACGCTCTCTTAAAACTAACTTCGAGTACGGATAAAATTACGATACTACAAATATTTATAAAGGATTTTATGGAAGTGTAATATAGCCAACTGTCTTCCTATTGTTGGTTTTGTGGTGAGCGCTGCGTCATTTGGTGACTTCCGCGGAAGGGAACAGCTCGAACCATTTCCCTGAATGTGGGCCGATGGCGCACGACGCGGCCCGGGGACACACGAGGTCGACGGCGGGGGATCCCGGTGCCCCGATGTGATGCCACGGCGAAAAACCGCGAGCATTGTACGTCCGCGCTTCGAACACGATCGATGCGCAATAAAACACACTCACGACAGATTCTTGCCTTGGTGAGTGCACCCGGACCCTATCACCTCAGTTTATTGTAGATACTCAACAATTAGCCCTACAGAAAGAAACCTACAGTTGGCCCTTCGTAGTATAGTTACGTGGGCTATACGTCGGGTATGATTGTTAGCCCAGTTGCCAAAAAGGATGACAGTTCTAACTGTTGGCCAACCAATAGTGCAACAAAGACCCATGAAAATTAACACGCATATCTCATCACAGAAAGCGAAATGTATATAACACTGTTTTAATAATGTTTTTATTAGTACAATGAATTTTGGTGGAATGAATGTTGGTGGCAATTTGAATGCTTCTTGTCTCGCGGATCACACGTAATGGGTAAAAGATGCTAACCAAACTAGACATTTGCCATTAAAATATGTTAAGAATTATTAACTGTTTCACATAATACCTTAATACTTTACTACTCAGCATGTTTAGAAGAATCGATTTATGTTAAAAAAAAAAGTATTTTTATTCCATAATATTTCAATATCATTAATAAAAGAACTTTGGGAACTCGAAAGATCCTTCATCTACGAAAAAACTGTTACTGTTAAGTAATAGCCCTCTCCATACTAAATAACGAAGATAATTAACATAACCGTAACGTGCATATATCCAGCTCACCCTATATGCAGCTGCGCTGCACAACTCTACAGCTCCGACTTGTGCGGGAATCGAATGTCTACTGTATTTCACTTCCAATACACAGAAGTTGGTAGTATTAGTTCGATGAATACAATCAAGACATATTGAACATCAAATATGAATTATTATTTGTACTACAGCTACGGTTATGAAGTGTATAAAATCAATGTGTTTTTACTCCTTTTGGTAAATACTATAGGGCCTATAAGTATCTGACCTTTTTTTTATCACCCTATATACCAAAACGGGCAGACAACAAATTTCTTAAATAGTTTTACATCCCACATAGAAAATAATATTTCAAATTTGAAGAGGACGAAAATTATTTCAGATGTGTAGTAAAAGAAGGGAAATTGTACCAAATAAGTACAGTCCTGAAGAAGTAAAGGTAAGTACTGTCGGTGAAACAGCTTTCGTGGAGCGGGACCCACGACTGATTTTACAACTAGGCAGTCGGTTTGGCCATAAAACCCGTAATGTGAGACTTTTATGGTACTCAAACTTCGTTTAGGGCCGTAGGATGTCAATACTGAACTGATTCTTCCTTTTTGGTATATTTAACAAAATTTTGGTACAGCATACTATTTTGAAAATAACTTATACAAATGATTGGTTGTTACGAAAAATTCAAAGTAACCAATTAACGAGAGTGAGAAAACGAGAGAAAGGGGCGGAGGGAGGGAGGTAGAGAATGGCGATACTTGGACTATACAAAGTGCATGGTGATTTAATAAAAGCCCGGAATTTCCTCTGGGTCCTGACTCGTCGGTCTCCAACCCGTTACAATTAATTTTGAACTTTCCCTTCGGAAATTCCGGTTTTATTACACGTCATCTACCTTTCGAGATTGAAAGAAACTAATTTGCCATTCTAGAGTTGCTATTATATTCGTGCAAATACATATTCATCGTAAACGAATGTTTAACTTGCAACATTCACGGAAGAAGTTTATATATTTTCTAATCTTTGACAATCTATGTTACCTTTTATTAATACGTAAATTACATATTACTGAGCAAGAGATTACAGGGGCCTGAGATGTAAAGTAAATATACTTCTATAAGATACGCACGGCCCTGGCTGCGGTTTCATCAATGGGCCTTCGGTCACCCACAAAGTTCCTAGTTCTAAAATCAGTCGGGGGTCCCGATCCTCGAAAGCTCTTTCACCGACAATAATCCTAAGTAGCAAAGGACACATTTAGCGGCTTGAACTCTCAAGGGTATCACATAATACATGAATTGAGAGGGTCACACCTAAAGTCACTATAGATGGGGGAGGCATTATATTGAGCCGAACGAACAATAATCTGTTGTGGCCAGATCTGGCGAGTAAACCGCACGTGAAAGAACTTCCTATCCCAAAGTTAAGATATTACATTTAATTACTTTGACGACGCGTGGACAATCGTTGTCGTGCAATAAAATGACTTACCGACTTCCTTGTCTCGTAAACGGTCTTTTTTTGTCCAATTAATCACTTAAACGTCTGAGTTGATGATTATAGTAGTTTTATATTGGTTAGGCCGAATTTTTATTCAGTAATGCTTGCGAATCTTCTATTTCCAACTCCTGAGGTCGTGCAGAATGTGGTTTGTTTTTAAGATTCATATTGTGTCCATCCACAGACCGAATCAATATACTTGTTTCAACAGCAGTTTTGCCCAGATTTCACTGAAATACCATACAATGTCGGATAAGAATTTTATCAACCTCCACATTTAAATGCACTGCATAGTGTCTTTTTGTTAGCAAAAATAGTGGTTGCTATGTATGAAATTAACTGCAGTATTGTTATAAATACCAATTGCGAAAGTTTAAATAGGAATACACACATACAGTGGATTGTAGTGCTATTTATTTAGAAACGATTGGAAGTTTTGCGTAGACTTACTTCATAAAATGAAAGATTTCTACTTATTATTGAGTATCGAATGAAATCTATGTCTGTGCTACTATTTAAAATGCAGTTACAATTCGTCGAATGAGATTGATTCGATTTTCAACAGGTATGGATGCTGTATTTTTTAGAGTGTCCTTATCACACGCAAAGCGTTAAAAACGCTGTCATCAATTGGACGGCAACTTATCGTCGTGATAGCGATATAGTCGCACCCTATGAAAGATGGCAGTATTACGACCCCAGTGTGACACAAATACGACAGAGTTTTAACTACGCAGCAAACAAGACTAAAAAGGTAAAAACTATTTTAACTTCTTTCAATTCTATAGCATTTCGGTAAACATTGTAATGACAAATGTATATTTCGAAAGAATGAAGTCTATAAAATGAAATACTGTTAAAGAAGTATAATATATTAACGACGATTCACGTGGTTTTTTAGTATTTTCAAAATGCATAGTTGCGACGCAAAGTGACGATCGGTCAGGTTCAACCGTTCGGATGTGTCGCGCTCACAGAGTAAACTAAGACTCGGAGCGGAGGATCGAAGAGATAACGAAATATTGAATATATGTGCTGTACTAATGAGTTCTTTATTTTATAAGATGTAAAGTATATCGAGTTATTATACTGTGATGTGACCGTGTTGGCTGTTGTGTCAATTCTCCTGTCTGTCTAAGTTCTGTCTTTATATATTGAATGCAGTGTGTATTGGAGAGGGTGTGTTTAAGTGTGATTGGTCGTGTCTGTTGGTGTGGGTGTGGCGAAATTTCGTGCGGAGGTAGAAAAAAACGGATTGTCATTTTTTCTCCTTTTCTAAGGGTCTCCTGGGATTCCTGGACATTAACTGGCGAAACCGATGTAATTGGGGTATTTACAGGTGAGAAACACGTCTTCGTCAGCTGTCCCAAGAATCCCAGGTTATGACCATTGACCGCTAGTAAAGGTAATGACGAGTTACAATGGGCCCGCGTGCCTCGATCGCTGTATTGTTTTGCTAGGGTGCACTGGTCATAAACGCGCCTCCGGTTTCCTAAGCCTAAATTGCTTTTTACAATCTAACGCTCAACATGCATTCTTACAATTTTAAATCGGAATCTGATCAAGTAATACATTTGAAACGATTTAGAGAGGATACATGTAATTAGTAACAGGATTAAGAATTTTTAATGGTTTTTTACATCATTTCTATGATGTCGCACGAATGAAACAATCAATCGGTTTAAAGTTTTACACTTACACAAAGTAAATTCTTTTACGTCCTTGTTAGCGTAACTAACGGATAGCCACAGTGATCCTTTCTTCATGATACTACATATGTATAACGAAATTTAAAAAATCCGTTGTTTTTCTAGAAATTAGATTAAAGATTAGATTTCATATTAACAGTATTTCAAGTTTTTTAAATAGCTTTTAGTAATGGGTGAATATAATGACAACAATCGTAAGGTTTATGGAGATACATTTTTATTGATAAAATGACTACATATAATTTCTTGTATAAAATTATGCGGTATTCACGTGGAAGGACACGCATAAACATGAAAATTCACATTGTTGATGGAAAAGTAGCCGTTCTAATTATGTTGAGTATATTAATGAGTAAGTATTTCATTATGTTCTTAATAAGACAAAAATATGGTTGAAAAGTCCGTATAATTTCCCATCCTTGTATTTTATAATATTAGCTCGCATATTGGAAATTAACGGTGAATGTTATAACAGAGTCCGTGCTTTAGGTTTAAAAAAATGATTCAATTTAGTAAAAGAAAAAGTAGAATAACCATTTGCGTACTTGTATGGAAAAGATGTTTATATTTTATTAAACAGGGCGTTCGACAACTAGTGAAAAAAAATTTAAGGGCTGATTCTTTGAGGCAACATAAGACGAAAATCAAGAATAACGAAATTGCGAAAAATGCTTCGTTTGTTAGTTATAAGCGTTTAAAAATTGACCCAAGTGACGGCACTCCGCGCGCACGGAGTGTTAGCGGATCACGGCTCACCAGGGGCGTCCAGTCACTTTGAAGATTAAACGACGTGAAGGAAAAGTCGGTGGAACAGCTGTCTACTTACCTTGTAGAAAATGTCGATAACTTGTGCCTGCAGTATTTGAGTCGAATCCATTTGTATCGTATTAACTTTGATTACTCGAGAAAATTCGCAAGAAATGTAAATATCTTCTTACCAAATATTATCGAGTAGAGAGGGCTAATGCCCCCTCTAATTGTCACGTATAACAATTGTCCTGTCCACGAGTATCCATGAAATTAATCCGCACATACATGTACACCACAGAAGTCCACAAAAAGTGTCCACACACACTGAGCGATTGTCCCGTCCGCGAGTGTCATGATAGCAATTGTTCCAAATGTCCACCATTCTCTTCTGTGCACAATGTAACACGGCGATGTAAATTTGTATGTATTCTGCGTAAATTTGGCATGGCGTCTGTTATAATGCCTACTGAAAAGTGTATGCGTTGCTCCAATACTTCCACGGAGTTCACTAGCGTCGAATATACCAGTGTTTTTAAATATCCCCAGAAGAAAAAATCTAAGGGATCTAAATCCGGTGATCGCGCAGGCCAAGGAACTGGACCTCCTCTGCCAATCCAACGGTCCCCGAAATATTCATTCAAATGTTCTCGAACGGCTATGGTGTAGTGCTGTGGTGCGCCATCGTGCATAAACCACATATTTCTTCTTATTGGGAGTGGCACGTCTTCTAACAGGTCCAGTAATTGATTTACCAAGAACGCGCGATATGCTGGTCCAGTTAAACGGGCAGTCAAAATAATAGGACTTATAATTTGATTTCCTAATATTCCTGCTCAAACGTTAAATGAAAATTGACGCTGGGTATGCATTTCGTGTACCGCGTGTGGATTTTCATCAGCTCAGACGTGATTATTGTGCTGATTCAGTGCGCCCTGTTTATTAAATGTTGCCTCATCCGCAAATAATATTTTTGAAATAAAATTAGGTGTTCTTTTTTTCATTCATGTGAAGAAGTTTAATCGTCTCTCCAGATCCGCCGAATCCAGTTCTGGCACTTGTTGATAATGATAAGGGTGCAATTGTTCTTCTTTCAATATTCGCCACACAGTGTTTCTCAATGTGTTGCAGTACCCGTTCTTCCAAATCTGCGTCGCGTTGATTGTATCCGCCGGCTTTTCGTGGAATAAACATCCCGTGATTTCGCAAACGCTGGGCCACTCTAGTAAAGGTTTTCACGTACGATACGGTTCTGTTGGGGAACCTGTCTCTGTAAATCCGTTGTGCTCTTGAGACATTTTCATTTGCGCTCCGATAAATAAAATGAATATCTTCAAATTCCTGGAAGATGTATTCCATTTTGGTATCCAAGGGTTTACACCACAGAAATCCGCGTAAAATGTCCACACACACTGCGCGATTGTTCCGACCACGAAAAATGTTCAAAAACTGCGCGATTAATTACACCCGCGAGCGGTTCCTCCGTTGGGTTTAACACTCTACATGTTACACAAAACTAACATTCAAAATAATTACTTCATAACTATTTAACACTAATTTTTAACCTACTCTAATTAATTTATAACATCCATTTATACTAATTTTTAACATGCAATAATTAATAAAACCTACAATATTTAATAAAACCTGCAATAATTAATAAAATCTACAATATTTAATAAAACCTACAATAATTAATAAAACATACAATACTTAATGAAACCTACAATAAGTAATTTGCACTATTTATAACGACAACGTACGCGACACTACTAAATAATCACTACGTAATTGCTAAATAAACTAAAACTTACATAGTTTTCCGAACATGAACTCTCTATTTGCTCGTAGAATGCAAAGGGCACCGTTTGGAAAAGACAACTGATATTGTTGAACTGATCTTCCCTCGTTAGGATCGATGTGGCGTAATAGGTCGATCCCCACTCTTTTATGGTCAATACTTTTTGGGAAGGAAGAACTGCATGGGAAAGTGTCTTGGAGGTCGTGTTTCATTTCGTACATTCTTAGACTAACATCTGTATTTTTCTCTCAATCACTACTTGGGGCCACTTAACCACGATGCCGAGGGTGTGCAAGTCTGGACATTATAAAACTGTGTTTTGTCTTCTGCAGGGCGACCACCCGCGGATTGCCTGTGTTGTGAATCTCGCCCTCATCTTGTAGCGGCGTCTAGCGTAAGCTTCACAAGCGTGAAATTCAAATTAAGGTATATGATTGTACTTAGAAAAGGAGATAGAAGTGAAGTTATATTTAGCTTATATTATATTTTAACAGTCGAATTTCACTTTTACTCCTTCTCTAAAATATATTAAATCATGGCAAATATGTTAAACGCTTAAAAATTATAAAATGAATAGCTGAAAGAAATGTATTAACAAATCAGGAATTATTTCATAATTTAATAATTATTTTATTGGCTCCTGGTATCTAAGGACATATTGTAATTAACAAGATGTAACAAAAACGATCGTTTTGTAAAGGAGTCCATTCCAGTATTGACCCTCAATAAATAAAGACGTGTTCTTTAAATAAAGTTGTCTCTTTTAAAAAAGAAGTCTAAAATATTCTTACGAGCAGAGTTCTTCAGGGCTCCACGGGCGAGGATTCACGCCAGATTTTTCTTTTGAAAAATAAATCCCTGGAAAAGGCCGCAACACCTGTAACGTGTTACTGCCATCGACGAAGACCTTGTCTATTGTGTTTTCGGGTGTCCCTCTTGACATTAACTTGTGAAAAGAACTTTCAATGTCGAATGTCAACTCCATGTTAGAAACGGTTCATATTACACCGAATGTATGTGTATAGCAATTTTCCTTATTTCATTTTATGTAGTTTCTTCATGCATCGTAATGCAGGTGCGGCAAATTTCATATTAGTTTCATTCTAATATCATTATACGTTTCGTATGATCCATGTTAATTGCATATTATTTTTTTGCGGATACAAGAACCTCAAACACTTGGAGTAAGATCGAAGTGGTAATAAAATGTACAATGCACATAAAACATGCAGTACGACAATATTCAATATTTCTGGAATAAAGATATTATCCCATCAGGCTTCGAACAATAAGCAATTAACGCACGCACTCGTTTACACATATCGTTCAGCACCCCGCGACGGAGGACAAGCTCGTTTTAGCTCGTTTACACCAGTCACCCCTTGAATAAAAGTCATTCAGGTATGAATGACACCAGCCACTTACGGTCGACAGACGAAGGCGGCTTGCTACCTGAAACGGAGCGCGCCGCTGTTTTTACCTGCTTGTTTTGGTCTTAATTTCATTACTTTCACTGTAAAAATCATCTTGTTTTTGGATAATATGACCGCGTGGAGTAAACGAACCGTATGAAAATCTGTCGCTGAAAATTCACAACATTTCGTCGCGCTATTGTCATTTTCTCGGCATCCACATCGCCGCACTTCGTTTACTCATCACGCAGGCACATATACCTACAGCCGCCTCGGTCTCCTCGACCGTTGCTGTTAGGGTTCAATCTAAATTGAGGTACGAATATTCCAAATCCAGGAAAAAAGGTATTGTGTTTTCTAGCGGAGCCTCGCACGAGGAACAATGAGCGTCAACCTTGCCAGATCGTTCCGTTCTGTTTGCCCTAATAAAACGTCCAATTTCGATAACTAACTGCGGCACTCGTTCGGAAACTTCGGCGAGGGTCGCGGTTTATGATGATATTGTCCTGCGTCGCGGGGTGCTGAACGATGTTTTTAAATGAGTGCATGCGGTAATTGCTTATCGTTCGAAGTTTCGCCTGACAGGATAATCTCGTTATTCCTGAAATATTGAATATTGACTTACTGTATGGTTTATGTGCATTGCATATTTTATTACCACTTCCATCTTACGCTAAGTGATTAAGGTTCTTGTGTGTATGAAACTAAGATAAAATTTGCCGCCCCTGCATTACGATGCATGAAGAAACTACATAACATGAAATAAGGAAAATTGTTATACACATACATTCGGTGTAATATGAACCATGTCTAACATAAAGTTAACATTTGACATTGAAAGTTCTTTTTAGAAGTTAATGTCAACTGGGCCAGCCGGAAACATAAGAGGCATGGCGCGACCATGGTATAAATAGTATAAACAGTTGTTATAAATTAATTATTGTAGGTTAAACATTAATATGAATAGTAGCTATAAATGAATTAGTGTAGGTTAAAAATTAGTGTAAATAATAGTTATAAATTAATTATGTTGGGTGTTAGTTTTGTGTAACGTGTAAACGCAACGAAGCAACCGTGCGAGGGTCTAATTAATCACGCAGTGTGTGAACATTTCTCGCGGTCGGGACAATCGCGCAGTGTGTGTGGGCACTTTTCGCGGACTTCTGTGATGTACATGCTTGTGCAGATTAATTTAATGTATACTTGTGGACAGGACAATTGCGGTACGTGACAACCAGAGGGGTTATTAATCCTCTCTATTTGATAATATTCGGAAAAAGATATTTACATTTCGTGAGAATTTTATCAAGTAATCAGAGATAAAGGATTACAAATGGATTCGACTCAAATATTGCAAACGCAAAAATAACAAATTCTCAGATCACATTTTTGCTAAGGAAGAACATGTTTCAAATTACCTCACAAATCTCCCATATCCGGGTCCTCTAACATTTTTGTTACGCCTTGTATACACACATCTGTGTATGAGAAACATATATGCATACCTATGTACGTGTATAAAAAATACACATACGTAACATACTTATTTCAAATTATATATACTACAGATTTAATCAACAAATCAATTTACATTGAATAGATATTTTGTTTCTTACGAATGAAGAGTGATTCTCCCGCTGCTAGGGTCCAAGGACAAGTCGCCTGCTTTGTCATTTAATAATTGCTGAACAGTCTATGTGTGTGACAGAGACAGAGGCAGAGTCGGTTCTCACTGTGTTTGTCACACACATATGCTGCTCACAGGGATAAGCTACGACACGTTGAGGGTTACGACGGCACTTGAAAGACAAAGCAGGCGGCTTGCCTTTCCACCCTAGCAGTGGAGGAATCACCCTGTATTTATGACTGTATAATATGATAGTATAATTACCCTTGCTTACATTTTTAAGTTGTTCAATATATCGAGTAAACAATGCAAGATACCAAAGTGGTACTTCGACAAGAAATGTTGCATTTTATGATGTATTGTACCATTGACAATAACTACAAAAATTCTTTCATATTACCAATAATTCGTATATATAAACATAGCTACTTCTAAAATACAGCTTTTAGTTTCGTGTACTTTCAAATAAGAATGTAGCGCACGTAACACGTATATACATTACTACGACGCATTTTGCGCCGTGCCCCTTCCGGCCTGAAATTTGACTTGGGCGCGGAGCAACCGAGGACCGGACCGCCCTCCGCCGCCTCTCACTCGCACCAATGTAACATCTAAGTCCTTCTGGAGGATTCTTAGGGAAATAGTACCGAACAAACTTGAACTAATCACGTGGTAATCTCGCGCCGAGATACCACTCGCGCTTTCAGGGCCGTACCGATCGGGGTCAGTACGAGACGCAGAACGCTGGTCTATCTCCGTGCCCACAGACTCTGCTACAGGAATCCTGTCGAGTGGCCGCTCAACCGGATAACGGGTCCTATCCCAGGGGGATAGGACAAGAAGAAAAGGGCCCTCCCCCACAACGAGCACAAGACTCGTGAGGCGCTTGGTCCGTCGAAGGGGCAACACATAACAGACAGCACGACTGGTATCGGCGATCCGGACGTTTTCCTTCGAAGAGGGACCCCAAAATGGAGGAAGCAGGTGGAGGAGGACCCGTCAGGAGCCGCAGCAATCACGTAGGAGGGTGTCAGACTGGACTGCTCACACAGGGGAAGGAATCTCCAAGGCCAGGGAATCCTTCCACGTCGCGTCGTCCCTGAGCCGTAAGGAGCTGGGCTCCGCAAGAGTCGAGGGGGGTACACGGAGAGCAAAGGTAACATAGTGGGGGGCCCGCTATGTCCTGCTGTCGCGTAACGAGCCCCGAAATCGTCACTTGAGCGGCAGTCGTTAGTTAAGACAGGCCTGCGCAATTTGTGGCCCGCGGGCCAAAATCGATAATCGCCCCTACCGGCTTGCTCTTTCAGCCGAGGGGAATGACCCCCCTCCATATACACAAGAAGCCCGACGATATAGAGGCAAGAAAGCGTGTGTACATGCTCTGACTGTCCCCACTTCTGACGCTCCAGAAATTCCTACCCGCACGTACCTCTTGCCCCGCGATCGCATCGCAGCGCAAGCGAGTAGTGGGGTATGGACTGAGTGATGGTGGGGACCGCGTCGTCTGGCGAAATGATCCGCGGGCCACATGTTGGACAGGCCTGGTTAAGAAATATCAAATCGCGCGTGGGGAATGAGGGTAGCGAGCGGCGGGTGATAGAGAGGAGGAGTACCGGTCGCAAGGTCGAGAGAAAAGCGAGAGGGAAGCGAATATCGCACTTCTTTAAGTAAGCCTCATTTGGTTTCCGTGGAGCAATCTAGATCTCGTCCGCCAGGACAATGCCGCGGTAGAAAATCTAACGTCTCATCTCGCTAGCGGACGCGCGGAGAACTACGTGTTTGTCGGAAAATAGAACATCGAAATTACCGAGCAGATTTCCTCCAGGGCGCGATATCGTAATGCGAATGCCCTCAAGTCATTGTACCATCTTTTATAGTCGGCGGTAGTGTAATACCGTACGACCGTGCCGTTGTAATTTTGCAAGGAAGACCGTCGGTGGTCCCGGACCACCGAACTAATGAACGTACCGAAATTTGGTTATATTGAAGGCGCGGGTCGCGACGATAGTCGACCGTCGGCCAGTTATATTCTTTTTGTTTTGTTATTCTAATTACTACCTGTTGTAACGCGGTCTCGGCAGAGACCGGAGCGAGAAGTATATTAAATTGTTATTTGATTTGTTAAACGGTCCCGAGAAGCATTCTTTGATCTCTCTTTCTTGTTTGTATCGTGCAACGGGGACTCCTGTCGCGAGGAGAGTCTATCGTTCCGGTATTTGCGAACCCTGGCCACCTTTTTATCGAGCTATCCAGCGGTGGTTGCTTTCTTCCCGGCCAGTCGGTGGATTTCGGCCCCATTGGAGGGGACAGGTTTCGGTCCAGTATGCGGGGAATATCGGTCGGTACTTAAAATAGTACCTGGCGCACGGAAAACGGTGGAAAAACTCGCGTATATTGTCAAACTTGTAATAAAACTGCAAAATGCGAAGGAAAATCGCAAGTAGTGCAACATATAAATACTGCTACACACGAAAGTTACGTTGAAGAAGCAGCTAAGACGAGCAGAAGGGCTACTTCTGAACAGCGACAAACGAGTTAAGAAAAATAAATTTTACGTAAATTTAATGCGAGGCATGTCTTAAATGAAAATGTATGGAGGAATTTTCTATCCAAATATACAGACCGCACTGTTCCGAATGAATTGATATTACGAAAAAATTACTTGAACGCCTGCTATGTTTCAAGTATTCAAAATATTAGGGAAGACATTGCGGACCACTGTATGTGGATCTCTGTGGATGAAACCACTAATGCAACAGGCCAGTACATTGCAAATTTAGTGGTAGGAAAACTTTGCGAAGATCAAATAACGAGACCGCACTTATTGTGTTCCAAACAACTGGAAGTAACAAATATCTTGGTTCTTGAATTCAGCCCTACGAATATTACTACCGAATGGTGGTGAGGAAAGAATTCTTTTACTGGTCACAGATACAGCACCACATATGATCAAGGCAGATGTATGTACATCTTCACTTTCCACTAATGAATAAATTAATATCATCAATAAACAAGGTTTTTGTTAAAACACCGCTTCGTATTGAAACGTGCCGAAGAATATTAAAAGATACTCCTCTGCTACCAAAACCTATTTTAACTAGATATGGCACGTGGATTGAAGCGGCATTATTTGATACTGGACATTTGGAAAAAATGCTTCTCATTTACTGTAACTCGAATTACAATTTGGCACAATAATCGCAAAATGTATTGTTCATGTTGTATACCTTCTCTGCAATTTGCATACTTTCCTCCATATTTGCATATCTTTCCTGCATAAATAGCATATGTTTCTTACATATTTATCGTGCATAAACATCCGGAGCCTACTTATCACTGTTTAATACATTACCCAAATAAGTTTCAGCCGTAATCAGATGACGAAAGGATATTGTCATTTTTCTACAACTTTGACAAATTAATATCGCCAAACACAGCGTGCCCAAGGTGCTAGATTTAATCTTTTACAGTTGCCAGTATACAATCATTAAAGTGTCACGAATGAGCTAAGGAGATTTTGCCGGTGGAAATGAGTCCAAATACGGCATCATTCGGACTATTTTCAATAATATATCATTTTTATCCCCAACATTACGTATGAGTAAAAATTTTTCAATCACACTCGAATTTGGACACATTTTTATCGCGAGAATCTCTTCAATTCAATTATGACAATTTCATTAATATATATTGAAAATTGTAAAAGTTTAAATTTTCATTCGTGCGTGTTCCTTATCTCATCTACGTCCGTTTACATTGTATGCCGACTGCCGGTCGCTGGCCATTAACATTCGAAGCTTGATGCTCGCCAGCGCGTTTTTTCGAGCTGGCTGGCTGGCCAAAGTTATTTGAAGATTTATTCAAAGCCTTCGGATGGAAGATACAAATGAAAGATGAAAATATCATCGACGCTATAAATAAAACGTCCCGAAAAAAAAGAAATATATTTTATTCGTCGGGTAATTCTCGTCGAATAAATTGATTCAATTGGCGTTCGTCGAATAAAGATACTTTTTTTATTCAAGCTTCGAATAACCAATAACATTTGTTTATCTTTTATTCATTATTCAAAATTTTTATTTAGATAAAAATTTTGCACATCTCTGTTCTGGACGAAAGAAGTTATTACACCTATTACACCACTTACTATACCTGATTATTTAATTCATCATAAATAAACGACATTGACTGGACTTGTTACCGCTGCTGTATAAAAATTAAATGAATCGGCTTGGAAACTAAAATTGATTGGTTTGTAACTGAATAAGTGTATTACATACACTTTATCCTTATTTGAAAGTACAATTCCGGCCCGAAATTTGACTCGGGCGCGGAAGAACCGAGAACCGGACCGCCCCCGCCACTCCTCGCTCGCGCGAAATTAACACCCGAGCGCCCCTGGAGGATTCGTAGGGAAACGCTGCCGGTAGGATTTGAACTAATCACGTGGTAATCTCGCGCCGAGTTACCGTTTGCGATTACAGGGTCGTTGCGATCGAGGCCGATGCAAGGCGAAGGACGCGGTATTGCCCGTACCCACCGACTCTGTTTCAGGGACCGCCCCGGAATCCCGTCGAGTGGCCGCTCGACCGGATAAGGGTCCTATCCCAGGGGGATAGGACAGGAGGACAAGGGCCCGCCCCCGCAGCGAGCACTGGGTTCGAGAGGCGCTTGGTCGGCCGAGGGGGCAACGTGAAACCAGCCACTGGACAAGGATCGGCGACCCGGACGTCTCCCTCCGCAGAAGGACCCCACGATGGAGGAAGCAGGAGGCAGGGGACCCGTGAGGAGTTGCAGCAACCACGTAGGAGGGTGTAAGACTGGGCTCCTCACACAAGGGAAGTGATCTCCATGGCCAGGGGATCCTTCCTTGGCGTGTCGTCCCTGGGCCGAAGCAGCATGGCTCCGCAGGAGTCACCGGGGGTACGAGGGGCAATAGGACTGCCTAGTGGGAGGCCCACTAGGTCCTCGCGTCGCGTAACGAGCCCCGAAATCGTCACTTGAGTGGCCCGTATTATCGCGGAAGGTTGTCGGTTGCGTAGCGCGCGGGTACAGGAACCCGGAAGGGAGCGAGGCCGTGAGGAGGAATATCGACATCTGTAAGTGAGCTCTCTCTTCTGTGCTCGTACGGCAATCTAGATCTTGTTCGCCCGATTATGTCGCGACCGAAAGTTTAATATCGTATCTCGCTAACGCGCGCGGGAAAACCACGGTGGTTCATCGGGAGTAATAACATCGAGAATTCCGGGCAGCTTTCCTCCAGGACGCAAAAGCAACGCGCCTGCCGCTCAAGTCCTTGTATTACACTCTGTTATCGACGGTATCGTAGTACCGTCCGACCGCGCCTCTGTAATCTTCGTAAGAAACATCTCGAGCGGTCGTAGACCGCGTAATAGCGAAAAATAGTATATTTTTTTTTAAACATTCCTTGGTTTGCGTGAGCCGTTCCTGGGAGTTATTAGCGAGACGCCCCCATACCAGCGAAAGTCAATATGTTTAATTGGTGTTACCTGCAATCAAAATTTACTTATGTTATTTCAAGAAGGTGTATATGGGAAAATTTACAAAAAACCCACACATCAAAAACTCTAGTTGTAGAGAAGCAGAAAACACAGCCATCCCCCTCCAAAACCATGAGTAAGTGGGGGAGGGGGGAGTTGCAAGCACCCGTATTATGTGCATGCAAAAGCGCAACGAGGATGATATTGAGCCAGGAACTCAGAGACATGCGGGCCGATGCCCACCAAGCATGCGCGGTAGAGAAAAGAAGCAAGACCAGTCAGCTGATCAGCCATGACGCAACCCGCGCTAGCGGGGATCGCTAGCATACGGGGGAGGCAATGCTCGACAGACAGCGGAAATCTTACCGACACCTTGTAAGGTATTTGCTCCGGCCGATATTCACCGGTGCGCCGCACCAACGGATTAGCATGGTTAGTTACATTATATCTACTAATAAGTGACTCTATTTATGGTATTATTAACTCAACCCCAGCCTCACCATGCAACTTTACTGTCGAGTAATCGATAGGTCTACCTAAGATGATTTTAAGAATACGGTTTTGCGCCGTCTGCAATTTTTTGATGTTACATTTTGCGGCTGCCGCCCGTACGTGCACTCCATACGTCAATACAGTCCTAATACAGAGTTTGTACATGGTGAGTCTGAGATTGAGATTTAACCGCGAGTTACGGCAAATATGCGGATGTAACGCACCGGCCACCGCCCTCATTTTCGCCAACCTGTCGAGCACCGCCGGACCCCAAAACAGTCCCCTATCGAACACGACCCCTAGGTATTTTACCTCCTTGGACCACGGGATGCTGATACCCTGAATGGACAGGGAGTCCCTGTACAGATTAGTCCTTCTTCGAGTGAAGATGGTCGCAATTGTCTTAGCGGGGTTAACCGTAAGTTTCCACTCCTGAAAATATTCAACAATCTGGTCGAGATAGGCCTGTAGGCGACTGAGCAGAAGGCTCACGCGCCCCGAGTCCATCATGATTACGGTGTCATCGGCATATAAAGTTAATTCAGAACGCGCCACGATCGGAATATCGTTGATGTAAATGTTAAACAAAAAAGGACCGAAAATAGAGCCCTGCGGCACCCCCGCCTCCACATCATAGAGTTCAGATTCTGCAGCATTGATTACCACAAACACCTACGAGAGGTGAGATATGATTTTATCAATTTGACAAAGACTATGTCCAAATTTATTTTGGCCAGCTTGTATAACAGACCACGATGCCATACCGAGTCAAAAGCCCTAGACAGATCGAGAAGCACCGCCCCAGTAAGCCTCCCAACATTTAGTTGGTGACTAATGATTTGAGCCACTCTAGTTAACTGGTTAGTTGTGGAGTGTTTCGAACGAAATCCAAACTGCTGGTTAATTATAACATTATTATTTTCCAGATGCTTTAAGAGATGCTTGATTAAGCAGCGCTCAAATACTTTACCAAGTAATGAGAGGAGGCTCACTGGTCGGTAGCTCTCGATCCGATCCGTGGGCTTTCCAACCTTATGTATAGGGATGACCCTGGCAATTTTCCAGGCTTCGGGGTAGTATGAGAATTTTATGCAGGAGTTGAAGATATAATAGATCTGCAGCGTGACCCGATGTGACGACTGCTTGAGCATTGGAGCCGTTATCCTATCGTGACCAGGAGCTTTTTTGTTTTTTAACGCTCTGATAACCGACGCGATTTCGCCCGGTTCGATTCTCAAGGCAGCATTTTGATTGATTGGATTCAATTGATCGAGTGCGTTACAAAACGTGGCAACAGCCTGTTCGTGAGATGAATTGAGATTGCCGATATTGCTATGAACCGTTGCGAAAGCACGAGCAAGTGCATCTGCCTTGTCTATATCTGAGGTTAATGTCCCCGATGGAATATTACCGTCCACCAAAGGAGGCATCAACTTCCTTTCCCTCGTGACAACTCTGTATTGAGACCAGAAATTGTTGTCTGATTTTTTTAACGACGTACGAGGTCTGATCAAAAAGTTCCAGGACTTTCTCAATAACTCTTTATACATTTTTTTTTAAATTATTCCAATTTGTCGCCTTCAAAGTATTCCCCTTGGGAGCGAATACACTTCTCCCACCGGTGTTTCCACTGTTCCATGCGTCTGTAAAAGTCTTCTTCAGGGATGCTGTTCAGCTGTTCCCGCGTTTTTTCCTTGATCTCCTCTATCGTCTGAAACCGCTGTCCTTTCATCGGGTACTTCAGTTTGGGGAACAGCCAGAAGTCACATGGAGCGAGGTCAGGTGAATAGGGGGGCTGGGGAAGGGTTGTCATGGCGTTTTTGGCTAAAAACTGGCGAATGAGGAGCGCGGTGTGACAGGGCGCGTTGTCGTGGTGGAAAAACCACTCGCCTGTCGCCCACAATTCTGGCCTCTTCTGCCGAATCTTTTGGCGCAAAGCTCTCAGGGTGTCAAGATAACGAAATCGGTTGATTGTCTCACCTTGTGGGAGGAATTCGTGATGAATGACTCCCTTGGAATCAAAGAAAACAGTGAGCATCACTTTGACGTTCGATCTCACCTGGCGAGCTTTTTTTGGTCTTGGTGAGTTTTTTGACTTCCACTGGGACGACTGCACCTTGGTTTCTACGTCGTAGCCATAAACCCAAGACTCGTCACCTGTGATGATGGTTTTCAAGAAGTTTTCATTGGAACTGGCCATTTCCAAGAGCTCCTGACAAACCTCCAGGCGATGCGCTTTTTGAACCTCTGTCATCAGTCGTGGAACGAACTTGGCTGCAACCCTTCTCATCTCCAATTTTTGGGTCAAAATCTCCTGACATGACCCAAATGAGATGTGGCACTCCTCTGCCATCTCTCGAATCGTCAAACGACGATCGGAACGCACAAGGGCATTCACTTTGGCCACTTGAGAATCGTCAGTTGAGGTTGAAGGCCTTCCTGAACGAGGGTCATCTTCCATTGATGTTCTGCCTTCCTTGAACCGTTTGAACCACTCGTGACACCGTGAACGACTCATCACTTCATCACCAAAGCCTTTCTGAAGCATTTGAAAAGTTTCCGTGAACGATTTGCCCAATTTTACGCAAAATTTCACGCAAACACGCTGCTCTGCCTTCACGTCCATCACAAAAAACGCGGAACATGAAAAAGAGGCTTTACTAAAACAGCTGCAACATCGGTTTGGAGAAGGTTAGAGCAACAAAAAAAAAGGAGGTTACTCAGGAAGGTTCCCGCTAAAAAATGAGCGCGAATCCAACCCTGCACGTTAACGTGAAGGCGCGCAATTCGAAAAGTCCTGGAACTTTTTGATCAGACCTCGTAAGTCTCGAACACCATACCTCCTGTCGGAGTACACTGACGCGGTGGCTGATTTCTCGGGACAATAACCTTATCATCTCATGAAAGTAAGACTAATAGCGAAAAATAGAATATCGTACCGGAATCAGGTGATACCGAAGGCGCGGACCGCGACGATAGTCGACCGTCGAACTGTTATTCCGTTGTTGAAAGTGCCGACACCTGTTGTAACGCGGTCTCGTAAGAGGCCGGCGAGAGAACTTTTAATAAATTGTTATTCGATCTATTAACCGATCCCAAGAGGTGGTTTCGATTTCTTTTATTTGTCTGTGTCGTCCTACGGCAATTCCTGTCGCGAGGAGAGTCTATCGTTCCGATATTTGCGAACCCTGGGAACCCTAGTTTTGTAGAAAATCCGTCGGTGGGTGCTTTCTTCCCGGTCGTTCGGTGGATTTCGGCCCCATTGTAGGGGCAGGTTTCGGTCCGATATTCGGGCAATATCGGCCGGTACGTGAAATCGTACCTGGGGCCCGGAAAAAGGTCGGCGGAGCTCGCGGGGACGCGCCCGACGGTGAGGGGCCGGGGGGGAAGCACTTTGTTCGTGCCGCGTAACGGCCGCACGATTTCAGCCAGTCGCGCGACCGTTACACGGCACGAACAAAGTGATTCCTCCCGGCCCCTCGCCAACGGTCGCCTCCCAGTAAGTTTTTGCCTCCGTTTTCCGGGCGCCAGGTACTATTTTAAGTACCGACCGATATTCCCCGCATACCGGACCGAAACCTGTCCCCTCCAATAGGGCCGAAATCCACCGACTGGCCGGGAAGAAAGCAACCACCGCTGGATTGCTCGATAGAAAGGTGGCCATGGTCCGCAAATACCGTAACGATAGACTATCCTCGCGACAGGAGTCCCCGTTGGACGATAAAAACAATAAAGAGAGATCACAGAATGCTTCTCGGGACCGTTTAACAAATCAAATAACAATTTATTATACTTCTCCCGCCTGCCTCTTATGAAACCGCGTTACAACAGGTGGTAATTAGAATAACAAAACAAAAAGAATATAACTAGCCGACGGACGACTATCGTCGCGACCCGCGCCTTCGATATAACCGAATTTCGGTACGTTCGTTATTTCGGTGGCCCGGGACCACCGACGGTCTTCCTTGCAAAATTATAATGACTTGAGGGCATTCGCATTATGATATCGCGCCCTGGAGGAAATCTGCTCGGTAGTTTCGATATTCTATTTTCCGACAAACACGTGATTCTCCGCGCGTCCGATAGCGAGATGAGACGTTAGATTGTCTACCGTGGCATTGTTCTGGTGGACGAGATCTAGATTGCTCCCCGGAAACCAAATGAGAAGGCTTACTTGCGGAAGTGCGATATTCCCTTCCCTCTCGCTTTTCGCTTGACATTGCGACCGGTACTCGTCTCTATCACCCGCCGCTCGCTACCCTCATTCCCCACGCGCGATTTGATATTTCTTAACCAGGCCTGTCCAACATGTGGCCCGCGGATCATTTCGCCAGACGACGCGGTCCCCACCATCACTCAGTCCATACCCCACTACTCGCTTGCGCTGCGATGCGATCGCGGGGCAAGAGGTACGTGCGGGTAGGAATTTCTGGAGCGTCAGAAGTGGGGACAGTCAGAGCATGTACACACGCTTTCTTGCCTCTATATCGTCGGGCTTCTTGTGTATATGGAGGGGGGTCATTCCCCTCGGCTGAAAGAGCAAGCCGGTAGGGGCGATTATCGATTTTGGCCCGCGGGCCACAAATTGCGCAGGTCTGTCTTAACTAACGACTGCCGCTCAAGTGACGATTTCGGGGCTCGTTACGCGACAGCAGGACATAGCGGGCCCCCCACTATGATACCTTTGCTCTCCGCGTACCCCCCTCGACTCTTGCGGAGCCCAGCTCCTTACGGCTCAGGGACGACGCGACGTGGAAGGATTCCCTGGCCTTGGAGATTCCTTCCCCTGTGTGAGCAGTCCAGTCTGACACCCTCCTACGTGATTGCTGCGGCTCCTGACGGGTCCTCCTCAACCTGCTTCCTCCATTTTGGGGTCCCTCTTCGAAGGAAAACGTCCGGATCGCCGATACCAGTCTTGCTGTCTGTTATGTGTTGCCCCTTCGACGGACCAAGCGCCTCACGAGTCTTGTGCTCGTTGTGGGGGAGGGCCCTTTTCTTCTTGTCCTATCCCCCTGGGATAGGACCCGTTATCCGGTTGAGCGGCCACTCGACAGGATTCCTGTAGCAGAGTCTGTGGGCACGAAGATAGACCAGCGTTCTGCGTCTCGTACTGACCCCGATCGGTACGGCCCTGAAAGCGCGAGCGGTATCTCGGCGCAAGATTACCACGCGATTAGTTCAAGTCTGTTCGGTACTATTTCCCTAAGAATCCTCCAGGAGGACTTAGATGTTACATTGGTGCGAGTGAGACGCGGCGGAGGGCGGTCCGGTTCTCGGTTCTTCCGCGCCCGAGTCAAATTTTGGACCGGAGGGGGCTTGACGCAAAATGCGTCGTAACAATACGTATTATTTGTAATACGAAAGATTTTCTTTAATTATTGTCAATGGTTAGATAAATCATAAAATGCTACATTTCTTGTTAAAGTACCACTTTGTTATCTTGCATGGCTTCTCGCTATATCTAAAAAAAGTAAAAATGTATGCAAGAGAAATGATATCCTAGACACAAATATTCGTAAAATACAAAATGTCTATTCAATGTAAATTGATTTATTTATTAAATCTGTGAAATAAATCATTTGAAATACGTAGTTATGTAGGATCAGAGATAGTAGAATTATGCACAAATAGGATAATTAATTTATTAAACACTTTAACTTTATAATTCACAAATACAATATGAAACACTATAATTAAATATATTATTATAGTTCGTCAAAGTTATACCGTCCGTGTTTTCTATAGCGTCCGTCTCTATTTGCTAGAAAAACACTACTCAAAATATGATCGGCATTTACATAATCCATTCTATTCTTCCTCGCACTCACAACCAAATTATTCTCTCTCAGTCTCTCTCACAGATGCAACAAACTACCTGTTGTTATAGACAACTCAACTCTTCACGGCGGCAATGAACACAAAACGACACGACGTTCACAGTGAATACAAAATAATCAATATCACATATACATATAGAAAATTACCCTACAGTTATGTAACATACGTTTATTGTTTATACATATACGTAGGTATATCTATATGTATCTCATATAGATATGTATATATATAATTTTTTATTTTGTAGTCTAATAGGTTCTTTAATATCATTCATTGTTCCATTAAAATTTTCTTCCTAGCTCTTATGGTCAACAAGTTATACTAAAAAAACGAAAAATGTGGCAAATTTTAAGGGGTGGGTTCACCCCGTTAACGTGAGAGTCGGCCGATAACAAAAGTGTTTCTTGTGTAACTCGATGCCCTCTACAATCCCACGGGAAGGGAAACCTTCCTTGTAAATTAATAAAACTAAACTGTAGATTGTATGCACATACAGAATATCTCATCTTCTAATATTCAGTACATACACGTATATTAAAAAGTTTCAGGAAGTTTATTGAGGTTTTCTTTTTATTTCGAACTTAATAGTACCAATAACAAAGTAAATTTTTCCCTTACGTCGATATTCGCCAAATGAACCTAATGATTCTAATGATGATGAAGTTTAATGATAACAATGTGTGTATACAAGGTGATAACAAAAGTGTTCATAACTTCCAAGGTAGATAGTACCCGCCAAATAATGAACACAAGTCCTAATTGTTAAATTTAGGTTAGCGAATGAGCACAACACGTTTATAACATGTCACGAGATATACAGGTTACCTCACAAATTTTTCTCTTCCGGGAAATGAGGGGTTGTTGGGATGATTTAAAACCTTTTTTTCCTTAGCGATAATGTTATCTGCGGATTTGTTAACGAGCTATTAACGAAAAGCGCGAGTTTGCGGTGGTTACGCGCTACACTTGTATATACTATGAAGTTCTGAACAAGCCAGTCGGCATGCATCCCAGGAAACCGCGTATAATATCAAATAAGAAAAACATAACAAATCTAACTTTTTATCATCTTTCGTTTGTCATTTAAAGTGATGAATGAATAAAACATAAATGTAAGAAAATCATGTGTAATGTAAAAAGACGAATACACAATTATTTTTTTAATCAGAATCTTTAAGAAGCCCGAAGAAAAATGTACGTACGGAAACTTGCAGAATTATTGCCGAGAAAAAGTCATATATAGCTTGCGTTAAATTAAAAAAATAATCAACAATAGATTGAATAGAACTCACTCTTCCGGAAATTCACCTGCAGCTTGCAGACCTGTGTCAGTTAGTCACTGTACCGACCCTGGTCATCGACGACCGAAACGGTTTATGGCACGGTATCGCCCAGTCCGCAGGTGATCGCAGGTATACCTCACCAGCCGAAATTAAGGGTTGTAACGTCAAGTGCGACTGAGTTCTTCCACCGAATATGTATTCACTTCACTGCACGACCACAAACACTGACGACCCGACACAATCACTTAATGAATTTTTAATCGAACGTGTTATTTCTACGTTAGGAAAATTGATGGCCCCGAAACGGGCCGGTTCTTTTCAACTTATCAGATGTTTCACGTGGCCAAACGCTTGCACAGCAGCAGGCGCATATCCGTTATTCTGTTCGTACCACTAGAACATGGCGTAACACTCCCGTGAACTGAACATCTCTGTCGCTCGATTCCTAACCGATTCACAGAATTTTTCCGGAAAGGCTTCCTCTACTCCCAAGTAGTTTCTCATCGTTGCAGTGTGAGTTCACTCCCACCGTGGCAACAAGATTTAGGTAAAAATAAACCAGCGAACTAGGAAAACACGTGCTTTGCAGAAGTGCAACCCTTGACTTCGGCTGGTGAGGTATACCTGGGATCGCCTGTGGACTTTGTGGTACCCTACCATAAACCGTTTCGGTCGTCGATGACCAGGATCGGAACAGTGACCTACTGACACAGGTCTGCAAGCTGCAGGTGACTTTCCGGAAGAGTTAGTTCTATTCAATTTACTGTTGATTATTATTTTTTTAAATTAACGCAAGCTATATAAGACTTTTTCTAGGCAATAATTCTGCAAGTTTCCGTACCTACATTTTTCTTCGGGCTTCTTAAAGATTCTGTTTAAAAAAAATAATTGTGTATTCGTCTTTTTACGTTACACATGATTTTCTTACATTTATGTTTAATTCATTCATCACTTTAAATGTCAAACGAAAGATGATAAGAAGTTAGATTTGTTATGTTTGTCTTATTTGCTATTATACGCGGTTTCCTAGGATGCATGCCGACTTGGTTGTTCGGAGCTTCATAGTACAAGCGTAGCGTGTAGCCACCGCTAGCGCGGGAACTCGGCTGGCAAACTCGTGCTCTGATTAGTCGGGGTTTTTCGTTAATAACTCGTTAACAAAGCCTCGGATAACATTTTCGCTAAGGTGAAAGTTTCAAATCATCCCAGGAACCCCTCATTTCCTGAAAAAGAGACATTTTTGAGACACCCTCTATTTTACAATAATTATTGTAATTTACACTAATACTTTGGTCGCGGTAATCGTATGAAAACACGTGCTTCTACCGGCTTATCAATACATATACCAATACAAGATGAATAGTCTAGATGAGCAACTCAGCGTTGCCTTTAGTATCGATCATTGACTATATAATACATAGAGAGCTTGGCGATTTACTGTACAACACCCTCTGTATCGACATGCTTTCTACGTCAGAGTTGTATAATTTTATATTTAGTACGATGCCTATGAACTCTGGAATGATGATGTGTGTTATCTATATTAATACTTATTAGATTTATAATATTACTAATCTTAAAGATCTTTTACGTATTACGAATTAATCTAGTATTCAAGGTTATATATATTCGCGCAGCCCTAACAATTTTACGCATTTTTGGTATTTAATTTTTAGTAATAGATTGGTTAGTATGTCCGTAATCATTAGTTCAGTGCATATATATTCAATGTATATCTCCCCGTTTTCACGTGCTTGACGACAAAAGTGGTACTTAATGTCTATATGCTTGCTCCTACTATGTTGTCATTGAAGTCATTCAGTTTCATATGTTCTAATGTTCTTCTAAGGTAGATTACCTCTTTTGCTATTTCTGTAAGTGACATATATTCGGTTTCCATAGTAGACAAAGCCACTGTCTTCTCTTTCTTTGTTGCCCAGCTGATTGGTCCTCGTGCTAGGATGATTACGTTTGCGGGATACGATTTTCTGTCTTCAGAATCTACTGCCCAGTCAGAATTGGTGTATCCATGTAATTGACTTCCTGTCTTGTCATATGTTATTTTTTAGTCCATGGTTCCTCATAGGTATCTCAAGACTCTTTTTGCTTCTTTCCAGTGTACTAATTTTGGGTCAGCGCAATGACTACTTAATAAGCTGACTGCATAGGCTATGTCTGGTCGTGTTGCTTTTGCTAGGTATACTAGTCCACCCACTAGTTCTCTATATGGCATGTTTCCTTCTTTGTCTTCTGCTACTTCCATTCCAATCTTTTCCAAGAGTCCATTGATATACTTCCTTTGATTCAATGTGATTTTCCCTGACCAGCTCTCTCTGGTAACGTTCATACCTAGAATGTTATTGACGGGTCCTAGGTCTCTCATTTTAAATTTATTTTTGAGCTTTCATTTTACTTTCTTTAATTCCTTCAAATCATTTGATACGACTAATAGATTGTCGACGTAGGTTATTATTATTACCAACTTATTGCAATTATTGGTGACAAATATGCATGGATTCGATGAGAAGTTTTTCATATTCATACTCGATAAATGGTTATTTAATTTTTCATACCATGCTCTGCCTGACTGTTTTAGGCCATATAGGGGTTTATGTAATTGACAGACCTCACCTTTGTTGCCGTTGGAGAATAGCTCGGGTTGTTTCATATCAATTTCAGCTTGTAACTCTCCTTGGATGTATGCAGATTTTACATCTAATTTATGTACTCGCATTTGCTTTTCGACTGAAACGGCGAGAAGGGTATGAATAGTTGCATACCTTGCCACTGGGGCAAATACCTCTTTGAAGTCGATTCCATATTTTTGTTCATGTCCTCTTGCGACCAATCTTGTCTTGTGCCTTTCGATGGAGCCGTCTTCCTTCTTCTTCAACTTAAAAACCCATTTATTTGTAAGAACCTTTTTGTTATTTGGCCTAGGGACTAATTTCCAAGTGTTATTTTCTGCTAGTGAGTCATATTCTTAATTTATTGCTTCCAGTCATCATTGTTTGTCTTGATCTCTTGCGAACACAACCGGTACCTCCCCAGCGCCCGCTCCGCCAGTGGACGGCGGAGCGCCCTCTCTGTGGTGGGGGAAGCGAGAGCTCCCCCCCCACCGGACCGCGGGTGCCACAGTCCCGCGATCCCAACAGTCCCTTTTAGTCGCCTCTTACGACAGGCAGGGATTACCGTGGGCGTATTCTGTCCCCCGCCACAGAGGGGAAAAAAGAGAGCGCACCGCCGGGAGGAACAAGCGTCCCCCCCGGCGGCGGCATCGACGCGGGCACATCCACGTGCCCGGCGACCCCGCAACAGGCAGGCGGGCCCAGGAGCCC
>NW_015374470.1:1418-2045 GCF_001272555.1 Dufourea novaeangliae | reverse complement strand
CCGACCCCCGGCGCGTCTCGCCCTCCTCCTCGCGATCCGAGCGGGGTCGGTTAACTCCCGACCCCGCTCGTCGTCCTCCTTCCGCGAGACCACTGTCTCGCAGAAGGAGGACACCGCCTTCCACGACCCCTCGCCACCCACCATGGCAGCAAGCACGGCAGGGAGCGAGAGGTCCCATCCGACCACCAGTCGGAGCGCCCGCCTCGCTCGGGAGAAGGCCGGGCACTCCTCCAGCGCGTGCTGCGCGGAGTCGAGCTCCGCGCCGCACTGGTGGCAGCCGGGCGTCTCCTCCGCCCCTACCTTCAGCAGGTACTCCCCGAAACAACCATGTCCGGAGAGCACCTGCGTCAGGCGGTACGTCAACCGACCGTGGCGGCGGTCCATCCATGCATCAAACACAGGTAGGACCGCCCCCACGGCCCGCTGTCGGGCAGCGCCGATGACCACCAGCTGACGCCGCCACGCCTCCCTGGCGAACCCGCTATAGGCTCGCCTCCACCCCTCGACCGCGTCGGACGGCGGGTCGATGCCCTCCCGGCGGTGTGCCTGCCGACGCCGATAAACCTCAGCGTCGACCACCGCCTGGAGCTCAAACGGCACGGCCCGCGCCAGGACGACCGCCGCCTC
>NW_015374470.1:0-420 GCF_001272555.1 Dufourea novaeangliae | reverse complement strand
CAGGGCCATGCGCAGAGCCCTACCGGGAATACCGTCCGGCCCCGGAGCCTTACGGCCTCCGAGGCGCGCGACGGCCACGGCGAGCTCCTCCTCGCTGACCCCCCATTCGGCGGACCACTCCACGGGGTCCGCCTGCTCGAGCGGTCGGCGATCCTCCTCCGGATCGTCCGGAAAGAGGGCGCCGACCACCCGCCCGAGCACAGGGGGGTCTAGACTCTCGGTGACCGGGGGGGCAGCCGGCCGCAATCGTCCCAATACGATGCGGTACGGGCGCCCCCTTGGGTCACCATCGACAGTCCCGAGGAGCTCGTCCCAGGCCCCGCCTTAGCCCTCCTGATGGCCGCCTGTAGCGCCACTCTCGCCCGGCGGTAGTCCTCGTACAACGAGGCCTCCACCGCCGGGTCGCGGTCCCGTCTACGA
>NW_015374469.1:0-259 GCF_001272555.1 Dufourea novaeangliae | reverse complement strand
CCGCCCCTGTCAACAGCGACAGGGGGCCGCCCCCTCTTCCGGCCGCCCGAGGCGCCGGAGCCGCCCACCCCCAAGCGCACCGACGAGGCGGACATCGTAGACCCGTCTGAGTCTACGTCCTCGTCGTCGCTGATGGCGACGACCCGGTCGATGCTCCTGGAGCTGGAGCACCTGACCAGGCCGTCAGGAAGGCGCCGGAGGCGCACCATCGGTGCACCTCCCGTCATCGGGCGGGCCGGCCCCGAAGGGCCAGGCACCG
>NW_015374468.1:0-1151 GCF_001272555.1 Dufourea novaeangliae | reverse complement strand
GGCAAAATTCACAATACGAATTCCCATTAACAAAACAAGAAATCTTAACCGAAAGGATGCAAATGATTACACATTTAAAATTAGCGTATGCCACCGATAGAATAATTATTTCAGTGGAAATTCCACTCTTAGATCGCGCACCTTTTAAACTATATCGTCTATATCCTCTGCCAGCATACCAGACGCTCGGCCCTAAGATAAAATCTCCAATACTCATTCTGCCTTCCAACCCGTATCTCGCAATAAATGAAGAAAACGCTCAGTATTTCATGGCAGACCAACAATACCTTGACACCTGCAAGATGCACCCCTCGAAATATATCTGTGAACTCTCGCTACCTCTCGAGTCTTTGGACGAAACCCCTACTTGCGAAACGGAACTGCTAACAAACCCACATAAGATTTCCTGGTCCAGCTGTAATATTCACATGGCTACCATCGGACCTGTTTACATAAAGAAATTGGTGCATTCCAATCATTGGTTATACTCAATAAAAACGATAGGAAAATTACAAGTAAAATGCGAGGGTAGGTTGATAGCACACGAAGACGTAAAAGGAACAGGAATACTTTCACTCCGGCAGGGCTGCAAAGCCACTATCGGAACATCCCTTCTAACCGCAACCAACGCGATCACGTCCCATATCAACAAAACCTACAATCCGGTAGGAAACATCAACATAACATACGTCATGCCCACAATAACGCCCTACCATATTTTGGCCATTCTAAACCAAACGAATAAAGATCTGGGAGCCCCCCGCAACGATAACTCCTTAGGAAACACCGTCGCCCTGGAGAATATCGAGAGGGAAGCCAAAACTCTAGCTGCTCACGAGGGAGTGCAAAACATCATTACATACGGAGTACAGGGTGCCACGGTGACAACAGGAACAATAGGAGTCGTTGTAATTGCGGCAATCGGTATATTTTGTTGCAAGAAGTACAGGAAACGTGGAACCACCCGGGGACACGAGGAATCCGTTCGCAACAAAATAGCAATATCAGCACCGATACCGAGCATAGCAACTCCCCACACCACACCTACCTTGATCGAAATGCCCGAAATACTCCCGCACGGACCATACAAGGCAATAGAAGTATACTAGCTCGAAAACGCCGATAGCAACCGTTTCTCATCCGTCAGCATT
>NW_015374467.1:0-4393 GCF_001272555.1 Dufourea novaeangliae | reverse complement strand
GTTGTTTACATCGTCGCTTCGATCGATTCGGAGTTGGCCCCAAAGGAGTCTCCCCCCTTAAGGGAGGCTGGCTTACGTTCGTGGCGCCCGGCACGAGTCCCGTTGCTAATTGCTAGACATCGACGGCAGCGTTTAGCTTATGCTCGTCGTTACATACGCTGGTCTCAGCGTCAATGGACAAACGTCCTTTTTACCGACGAGTCCCGATTCTGCCTCCGAGGGAGCGACCGACGGGACCAAGTTTGGCGTCGTTGTGGCGAACGTCACAATGCCAATCATACAAGGCCGATCACTGCGTTCCATGGTGGATCCGTTATGGTTTGGGCCGGAGTATCGCGGTATTCACGTACACCGCTAGTTATTCTTCCACGTGGTGGTTTGACCGCTATGCGGTATGTGCACGAGATTTTGCGCCCCGTTGTGCTCCCTCTGCATCAGCATATGGGCAATCGCTTTCTGCTTATGCAAGACAATGCAAGGTCCCATGTTGCACGCTATACGCAGCAATTTCTTCAAGAAAATCGAATACGATTTCTTGACCATCCATCAGTGAGCCCCGATTTAAATCCCATTGAACATGTTTGGGATATTCTTGGGCGTTGGTTGCGACAGCAATATCCGGACATAGCGAATTTAGGGCAATTAGCGCACGCCCTCCGCCAAATTTGGCAAAGAATACCACAATCCATCATACGGAGGTGCATTAATATGCGCAAACGATTAAAAGAAGTAATCGACCGGAGAGGCAGTAATACCCATTATTGAACACAATATACGTGTACATGCACGCACGCACGCATCGGAAAGTGAGCTTGGAATCGAAAAATACTGTGGGAGTCGGAAATACCGACGGTGCGCAGTACTAACGTTACAAGCGAACGTCTCGCTGGCAGATGCTAGGGTACTCATCTCATTACACGCCGAGGAGATGCAATGGAAAGGAAGAAGTTCGGTAAAAAAAAAACAAATTAAATTCAGTAAAAAAAAGAGTGCATCTATCACAATAACTAGGGAAGGGTAGGATGTACACAGCATCTGCACTCTCTCATGACTTCGCATTGTGCACTTTTTGTCATTGCGAAGAGATTGGCTAGAAATGTGTTTGCTAAATTTGTGAAATCTCTCCTTTCTTCTAAAATAAACTGAAACTAAAAAAAAACAGACCATAACAGTTCAAACGCTGCGAAATCGTTTTAAAGAGGAAATGCACCGCAAAAGAGTCATTCACCAATTTTTCAGACCATATCGCAAGTTT
The DNA here is from genome assembly GCF_001272555.1 of Dufourea novaeangliae. Lineage (NCBI taxonomy): Eukaryota > Metazoa > Arthropoda > Insecta > Hymenoptera > Halictidae > Dufourea > Dufourea novaeangliae. Next base: position 3,138 of record NW_015374467.1, on the reverse strand, counting down.
CTCTATCGAGGGCATAGGGTAAACAAAATCTGATCAGCTCGGCCTTTGACACAGGGGTTACGTGTACTTTTAACTTGAAAAAAACGTGGACACATGGAAGATTCCACGATTTTTTTTTAAATGGCATCGTGTTTTGTAAAAAATGGTAATTATGCAATATTTTACGTTATTTTGAAATGGACTGTATACGACGAAGAAAATTTTCAACAAATTGGCAAACTGAAGGACTTTAAAGAGAAATCTCTCAGCTTTCCAAAATTCTTTTGGAATTTTCTATACGATCATGGGTTCGCAAGTTACAGGCGCTCAAAGTGGAAAGTGCCTTTTCTCATGTGATGACGAATAACTCAGCCAATAAAAATTGTACGACAAAATTAAAAAAAGAAAATTAAAGAAAAAAGTTTGCTCTCTAAAAGTGTTCCATTGGGATTACCAGAAAAAATTTTATTTGGCCCACGCATCCTCTCAAAATTGACCAACATTTTTTAACATTCGCTTGCTGCGCTTCATCTTTAAAAAAATGGAACATACTACGTGAAAATAATTTTTGAATTCCCTATTCAAAAAGCAGAAACTTCAGGCTACAAAATGGTCGTATACAATATTTTTTATAACTATTTTTCGCGGAGATATAGTCATTTGAAAATGACCCATATTTTCGGCAAATTTTAGTGGTCCCTTAATTTTGACGCTCAGTGTATATTTTTCAAATCGGTGATCAATATTTCTTGAAAACTACTGTGTCGATTTACATGAAGCCTTTTGCGCCTTATTTCAAATCAGAAAAACTTGTCCTTGAACGAAGGATTCTTTTGTTCGTTCCATCCTTTTTTTTTAATTGACCAAAAACGAGTGATTTTTTAGGTGAAAATCGCACTTTTTCAGGAAAACGTCCGCTATTTTGTTCCTAATTAATATTTCGAAAAACCCCACATTCGAGGACAAGATTGGTTCTTCCATAACATAAATCTTACTGAATTTTTAATTTCAGATGAACCGTTACGAAGTTACAGTGATCACGACTAACCACTTTTTGTGAAGGGACATCCGGGAGATCGCTCACCATTTATTAACTAATAAATGTTTTTAAATAAAAAAATTACTTCATAATCTAAAAACTGCAATCTTTGAAATACAAACACTTTCTTTGAAAAAGGTCTTATAGTTTTCGAGAAAAAAATTGCCAAAGAACACTCTTTGTTTGACCTCCTGACTGAGCATGACCCCTTAATTGAAACGTAATAATATTTATAAATTCTTCAGGTGGTCTTGCCAACTTTGTAACTGCTGGAGCATCTTCATCTGCAATAGAATCCATCGGGGTCTTCATCATTCTATCACGGCATTCAATACAATCATATTTTTTCATTATATGATGTATGATATAGCCGGCAAAATATGTAATCGATGTTCTTTCGTAAAATGATTTATTTTCGTTCATCTCGACATTAATATTACCACTTGCGGTATTACGCTAAAAGTTCAGTGCACAATCTAATGCACCGTCATCTTTGTCCGCTTCATCACGATCAGGTATTATTTTAACATCCACAGGAATATAGTTCTCTTCTCCTATTAAATTATAAGTTTCTGTATCGTCTTCCTGTGTGTTGGTGTTATCTCCGGTTTTAATTAATTTCGATTGCATAATGTGACGTAAACTTAACCGCACCTTATGCGACGTTGGATTCAAATTAATTCTTTCCCGTTGTCGTAATTTGTCAAATAATTGTTCTACCGATTCTTGATTTGTTAACCCACGCGTGTACTGAAAGTCATGCATACCTTCATCTTCGGTAATGGTATCAAATAAATTAAAAAATGCGCGAAGTGTCATTGACAGTCCTTTGAAACACGGCGCTCGCTTTTGTCTTACATCTTCTATGTCTTTCAATTTATATGCCTTTGAATTCCAGTTTGCTGACCATTCCATAAAGTGAACTAATGTATTGCGTACATTGTTATCAGTTTTTCATAAAGGTATTTTTCTGTCAGTATTAGTATTACGATAACAGTAACAATAATCTATTAACTTATCCATTCTTTTAATGAACTCCACTGTACTCTTTCATGTTATACTAGTGTTCATTAATCCTTTCAGATCATGTCTTGCGACATCTATGGCTGCAGCGAATCTTCTTCCAAATAGTTGAAATGAATGCTTTACATTCATTGCCTGGAATGAATTTGGGTATAAATGGATTTTACTGATGTGTGGCAATAATCTTGACGAATTCATTGTACTGTCATAATTCCATGTTTCGTACATATCATTAAACGAAACTATAATTTCGTTTCCAACGTAGACGTTTTTATGTTTTCTTAATTGCGACGCGAGGCGTTTAATTAAATGAGGAAAGTCGAAGGTCGTTCTAATAAGTTGTACCCTCGTAAATGAAAAATGGATTCTTTTCCGTCGCTCCTAATTCTCTATACGCCTTCTGATTATTAGTGCCTTGATCACATGCTAAAACTGTTACGTGTGCCCCGATTTCTTTTAATTTTCTTATAAAAGGCGATATACGAGGCACTAACTAACATTTCCTAACGGCTCCCTGATTACGCATCAGGTTCGTCCGCTAGTAACTCCATTCCTAGAGGCTCCCTGATTTCAAGCATCCTAGCGGCTCTCTGGCTTCGCGTCAGATTCGTCCGCGCACCTTACTAATAAACTGATACCATATTCCTTGGAAAACCTAACTTCGCCGGTCTTTCGTGTTACTACGGCCCGGGCTCGTAACATAATAAATAAATGGAAGAAAATTATTGGAGAAGGGTGGAAGCGAGGTGGCTGGCAGGAAAATGGAAGGGAGATATTAGGAGAGGAAGGAAAAGAAGAATAGTAGATGAGAGAGGTTGAGAAATCAATGGGGGAGGAGGAAGAAAAAGAGGAAAAGTGGGAGAAGGTATGAAAGGGGGAACGGAAGTCCAGATAGGGCACGAAAAGAAAGAGAGAGAGAAACTAGAGCGAGCGACTAGGAATAAGTAATGCGAAAAGGCGAAAAAGCGGAAAATTGGAAAAGTAGAATAAGGAGATAAGGCGATAAGTAGGTTAAGAATTGTGGAAAGGAAAAGGAAAAGACACACAAACAGCTCAGAAAGGAGGACAGAGGAGAGAGAGAGAGAGAGAGAGAGAGA
>NW_015374466.1:0-16034 GCF_001272555.1 Dufourea novaeangliae | reverse complement strand
TTAAGGAAACTAGTGTTCGAGAATGTGAAAAATATTTTTACAGAAAAAAACAGCAAATTGAAGCTTACACTAAATGTAAAAGTAAACACAGCACGCCAAATTCTTAATTAAATAATATTTAATAAATACGGGCGGCGATACTGTTTTTGCACCCGGGCAGCCGACAACACAGGAACGGCCCTGCTCGCACATTCTGAAAGTTCTCGGGCCTGCTTCCATTTAAAATCTCGATTTAAATCTCGTTAACAAAGCCTCGAGTAACATTTTTGCTAAGGAAAAATTTGTTTCAAATCACGAATCTCCCATTTCCGGGTCTCTATAATAATTATTCTTAAAATATTTTATTTATATAATATGTAGCTAACTCTCTAATTTACACAAATAAATGATAGTACAGTATAGAATAATGAAAATAAAGAAATTAACCTAAAAAGAACCATTTTTATTTAACGAATGAAATAATTCTGTATAAATGATAATTGAATCAATTATTTCCTAAACAAATCTATTCTTTGTGCAGAATCATTTACAAATTTATAAAAGTCACAGAAACGTGGCACACTATAACAAAGAGAAAATTGTATGCAGTTAGCGAGGGAAATGTGTTTGCTCTTTCGTGGAGACTCTATTAATGTAGCAATAAAGTAATAAAAATTCCTTACAAGGGATATGTGCGAAGAGAAACACGCCGATTTTTCTGTAACATTTCTGAATTGTTTATGGGACCAGACAAAGAATTTTGCTGTACTTGACTGGTACCATCTTTAGACTTTAAGAAAGAAACCACCCTTTCTATCCAAAGTGCATCTTTTATTTATTCGTTTATAACTCGTAAACTATAAAATATAACGAAAAAAAAGTTTTGACAAATTTTATTTCGTTTTTCGTTGTCCATATTTGTAGAAAAAAATGTTCAAAAAAATTATTTTCAGAAAAAAATTGTCAAAAAAATATTTTCAATAATTTTTTTTTAATTTTTGTACTCCTTGTCGAAACACGAATTCTTGTACGTGCTCTTCCTGTTCTCTAGCTTCCGAAATAAATCTATAATCTTATACTGCATATGTTGCGTGAAATTTTTATATAATATTTCTTTGTGCATTCTGGTACTATGGTGGAATGTTCGAATTGCGTGAGAATGGTAGGTACACGATGTATAGAATGTGTGTGAAGCAACATGAAATGCAACGCTGACTAGAATTTAAAATAACGCAGTAAATAAACACGTATGTATGTGCACTTTCCGTATGAAAAATTTATGTATTCGCTGCATTGTTATGCGTGAGATGTACACACTATCTACATATTGCAAATGTGAATCAATCGTGTAGTCTTGTTCTAAAAAAATCACCACAGTTCGACGAATCTTCTTGAATTAAATGATATTTAGAAAATTTAAAACAGTTTTCTATTTGAAACTTAAAAAAACGATATTAATATAAATACTCCAATTGAATTTATAATAAAATTCAATTGAAATCAAATTCCATATACATATATAACAAGCATTCAGAATTCGAGGTCCCATGTATGCCCATATCAGTGACGGCGATACATTTGAATTGTATCGATATTTGGTATTGATACGTATTGGTACCCAGAGTATGGTTACACACATGTATATCGGGAATGAAATGTCGATACTGTCGGTATCGATACTTGCAACTAAATTAGAAATAATGAAATCCAAAAATGAAAATAAATAATTTATTTAAGCAGATATTTACTAAGGCAGATTTTCAGGTAACAGTGTGGAAAAGAAATCGACCAATCACAAACTTTATGCGAAGCTTGGGATTGACCCATTTCCGTTACAGCAATTGCAGCGATTGTATCGAAATTTCGATATTTATGAGTCAAATATCCATACTGGAATACATCGCCACATTAAATATCGATACAGAATTAGGGCTGTTCTAAATATTCGAATAATTCGGAGTATTCGGATTATGCGAATATTCGAAGTGATAAAATTTTGAATTGTACTGAATAGGAATTTGAACATAACATATTTTTTCACACTTTATCGTGAAATTCTTTTCACATTGGCCTTTACAATTATTTATTTTTCAAATATCTACTCGGTACAATCCCAAATGCAAGCACTTCTATTATTCGAATATTCAAATACATAATACAAATACTTTATACTATTCGAATACTCCGTACTATTGTAATACTCGTACCATTCGAATTGTTCAAATTATTCAAGTTCTTCGAATAAATTATTCGTATTCGAGGTTGTTCAAAATATTCGAACATTAATACTTACAGTCCTACAAAAAATATTCAAAATATCGATACTGTATCGCCCATCACTAGGCTATATAGTCTGCAAAAAGATCCATTTACTAAAAAATTACAACATATACGACGAAACTAATTACCACACTAAAGCAGCATATCCATCGTCAGCACAATGCATACTCTAAACACTGAATCAAAGTAATACGAATGAAAATAAAATAAAATCAAAATAAACCGTTTCAGACGGGTATAATGTTTTCCTCCATAATCCTGGAAAACGTGTCACACATCAATAAGGTTCGATACAACGGAAATAAATTGTAAATTGCAACGTCCGCAGGAGGGGGACACAGAATTCACGAATTGCACAGCCACACGGATTCAGCCACGTGTCATTAGAGGGGGTGCCAGGAGACAAAATTGAACTAACATCATCATCATAATCATCATCATTATCATTATCATCATTATTATCATCATCATCATCATCATCATCATCATCATCATCATCATCATCATCATCATCATCAGCCAGATATAGAGAGGGGCATTCGAATTTTCAGTACCTGATTCCTCGATAGAAAGCCGGTCCATCAGCCACTCGATGAGATCGTAACCTGCAACACGCAGGCAGCCTACTGTAGTGTCCTGGCCGTGATGGCCGGTTACGCTTACTCCACAACGCAGGTACCGTTGACACTCACCCATGAAAGCTGAGGGGATTGAGGTGAGAAATTGTTTTTGGCTGCGCACGGGCACCCCGTTCTCAGGGTCTTGCATCTCCCGCACCAGCCCCTCCATCAGGAAAACAATACCATCGATGGATTTAGGAATAAACCGATACCGTCAAGGTATCGATGCTTCTACTCATAACCAGGGATGAATCGATCCAAGTAAATACGAGCACATTACTCAATATTATTGTTTCGATACTGACTGGTTTTGGTATCGATACGTGCGGTTGCGATACCAAGTAAGCATCGAAAAGAAGTCGGACACATGTGATTGTTTGTAGCTACATAGCTGTATCTGCCGATCTTCTACCAATGAACGGCCTTAGAAAAAAGTGGCTTTTGGCCCACTCTACATGAAATTGGATTTTGCCACCCCCCCCCCACCCTCTTCAGAGTTATACAATTTTTGTGTATTATTTAATATTGCAGTATAATTTAAATCACGACCTATTACAAAACGCATACATTTTCAACAATTTATGACTTTAAAAACAAAATAAAGCTTGTCTGGCTACGTACAGCCTTTTTTACTGTGACTGTCGATGTGTTAATACTTTTTGCCCCCCCCCCCTGACTACGCCCATGTATGAGTCCTTCAATTCGAGTTTTCTTTGGTTACATCGACAACGAACATGTTGAACTCTCTGATGTAAATGTCATATACCTTATCGAAGGCGTAAGGCCTATGAACACGTGGCTCCTTCTCCTTCTGTTGTTGATTGCTAGAGGCCTCCATCGCGATCGAGGAGGCCCTCTGCGACGCTGGCAGGAGCTGTGACGATATTGATGGCGGAGGGGGCTGGGGAGCTAGGCCGGAGACGGGTCTACCCGAACTCCATGGGGCTCTGGCCCCATCCCATCACTCCAGTCACCCCCGCACGCCCACTAAAACATAATCAAGAAATGATGGTTTTAAATATATGCACATACACGTTATAAAAGTATATGCCTAATAAAGTTGGAATGGTTGGAAAATCGGCATAAAAAAAACCCCGAGTAATGCCACCCCTACTCATTACTGATTAGTCTAGGCTGCGGATTTTTATGCAAAATAAAACATTCTAAAGTAATTTATAAAGACAGGAGCAATTGTTGAAATTTATTTTCCCTCTTAAGCATCTTATTGGGTTCAGAATAAAATAGAAGACTCGTTGGATTCGATGAAAGTTTTGTTTTTTATTGTATTTCACACAGCCCTATAGGCTATAAATGCATAAAATCTACTGATTACTGATAGCTTTTCCTTCGGGGAGTCGAGTGCCGATGCACTATCATACCAATGGGGGCGAGCCGAAGAATGGTTTATCACTCTACGCAAGCAGATATGGTGGTGCGCAGGGGCCCCTCCGGAATTGAACTTATGACCTTCTTTTCCACCCGATCCAACTTTATTAGGCCCGGGCCACTTGGAGGCAGGAGTGTACTCGGTAAGGGGTGGGAAGTCGACAGGATCGGCCCATTCTACCTAAGTGTTTAGAGCTACAGCAGACATTCGATTCCCGCACGAGCCGGGGCTATAAAGGGCTAAATTTCCAGGAACCGTGCAGGAATCGGTGACCAGTTACTCGAGCGCTTTCCCCACCACTCGGCCGTTCAGTTGTGCGACGCAGCTGCATATAGGGTGGGCTGGATATACCCACTTTACGGTTATGTTAATTATCTCCGTTATTTTTAGAGATATCAGAAAAATGTATTCACAGAAGTTTTTTAGTGTGGAGAAGGCTATTACTTAAAAGTCACAGTTTTCTCGTAGGGAAGGATCTTTTGAGTTCTCAAAGTTAATTATGTTCTTTTATTAATGATATTGAAATACTATGGAATAAAAATACTTTTGTTTACATAAATCAATTCTTTTAAACATGCTGCGTAATAAGGTATTAAGGTATTGTGTAAAAAAGTTAATAATTCGTAACATATTTTAGTGACAAATGTCTAGCTTGGTTAGCATCTTTTACCCATTACGTGTGATCCGCGAGACAAGAAACAATGAAAGTGCCACCAATAAAAACATTATTAAAACAGTATTATATATATTTCGCTTTCTGTGATGAGATATGCTTGTTAAACGTGACACCGTATGTATTCCGGCCTGGGTGTGCTCGACGACAGAGTAGGGTACACGCACGTGTGTGAGAAATACGTGTGAGCAAGGGGCGTGGCTTCCGTGCAGATAACGGTAGCGCGGGAATTGAGTGTCTACTATAAGGTGTCGAACGTAGTGATGGGACACCAAGCCGGATTCAAGTCGGTCAAGTCAGATGTCGTCACGGGGCCGCGATTCTCGGTGACGCACAGTAGGCCAAATCGAAGAGTTAGCTGTTCATTTGCAAAAAAATCAAATTCCTTATATCGATGTTTAACGAATGTATATTGCTTCCTAAATGTGTATCATATTCGAAAACTATGGAAGTAATGAGATATATTAAAAATTGTAGGTATAAGAAGCATTTAAAGATCAAACTTATAAATACCATTTTTCACCGAAAAAATTACTTTTCTTCGTATTGATACCCCGAAAAACATATTAGACATTATGTGTCCATGTTTTTTATTTATGAATAGTATATGTCTATCTTGAGAACACACCTGGATTAAAAAGTTATTGTTCATAATTTGTTTAAAACAATAATACTCAGTGAAGTAAAGAGAATCGTCGAAGTTTTTCACCTTTGACAAGGGGTATGTTTAAAATTCTAAAGAGTTATACGTTCTATCAAAGTGGAATATTTTCAGGCGTTATTTCTCTATAAAATTATGCAAGATTCACTTCCCCCTCTTCCCACCCCATCAGTTATTATTGTTTAAAGCGTCGCGTGACACGCACTTCAGCGGCGAGTCGCGTTGCGCATCTAAAGTTATAGTTTTCATCTAAAATGATTCATTATAGATAATAAATTAATATATTCTAAACCTCTAGTAAAAAGTACATTACCTTTGTTAATAAGAATAATTGCATAGATTTTTGTTTATTAATAGACACATAATAAAAGTTTATTAATAAAGAATAATAAAAATGACAATGCTTTTTTTCTTTATAAGCCGAAAATCCGTATGGTTAATTTATTATATTCACTAATTTGCTAAAATACAACACTTATTCTTGCTTGAATATTTTACATTTTTTCAAGAAGAAAGTAATCACATATTCATCTTCTCTGATTAAATGTTATAAGATTCATTGAAACAAAAAAAATTTTTTTTAATAAAAACTAGGGTCACCTTGATGTTCTTATGATCACAATATATTTTTTACTTAATAATATTATAGCTGACGTCAAGACGAATTCAACGACCTATATATTATTGTTGTTAAGTCTTGAAATAACGTTAAAACAGTTGTGAACTGCTAATTCTTCGATCTGGCCCACTGTGTGACGGTACCTAATCCTTATAAGCCTTCGGCGACCGACGCCTGGATTACAGTGTAACACACAGAACGAATCACCCATTAATAAAAATTTAAACTTTTACTCCTTTCAATATACTTTCTTAAAAATGTTATGAATAAATGTAGGAGATTCTCCTGATGAAAATAAGTCCAAAAACGACATATATCAGACTATATTGAATAACATACAATTCGTATTATATTTTTTTTTATATCTTCCAATCCATATTTTTTAATCTTGCCATATTTGTTTTTATACTAAAGGTCTGGAGAATAAAAGTGTTAATAACGATTTCGACTATTTTTTCAGTTTATTTTTAATACACTAATTCGTCAGAATTGACTTAGGTAGAAAATAACGAATAGCATCAAGTGGTGCATTGAAAAATATACGGTTCTACTTAAAAAAAATAAAGTTGACCTTCTCATGACCTCTACGCGTCCACATAGAAGAAAGTTACCCACGTCAGAAAACGTGCCCCCTGATACCATTTAACTTTTATTTGAAACTTTTTTTAATATCGTTAATAGTTTCGAAGATATTCCAATGGGTCAATTTAAATAGAACACCTTGTATATAAATAAGGTGTAAGACATATACAATAATTTTGTATAAATTAATGCACTCTAACTTTATCTTTATAAAGATAAATAATTGAATTTAAGAACATATAACCAAGCAGAGATATGCAGAAGTTACCTTGGGACGTATTGTCCCATCAGTCTCAAAACGGTTAAGAGGCTAAAGGGGAGATAAAACACTCATGTATCTCTAAATGCATATACAGGTTACAAAATGAAAGCCATAAAAATATCTCGTTCTGTATGTAAATACAAGAATAAGCAGCTGAATCTTTTCCCAAGAAGGTATTCTTTCGCGTATTTCCAAAACGCTGAATGTCATTCATGTAATTCGTTCAAGCGAATTGCGTCGTATGTACAATGAGATTTAGTACAAACCGATGATTCACGTGAATTTGCTTGCCTTTGCTTGAAATCACAAACCGTGATTGAAGCACGATGGTCCGATAGAAATACCCTGTTATACGGAGGCTGGCTGCACGTTATTCGTATACATATATGTATAGATAATTCAACAATGGCCGTGTCTAAAACGGGAGTTAGTATGTCCTATTCACTTCAAACAAACGCAAAGAGGACAAGGTCGAAACGGAAAAGCAACGAAAACTGTAACGTAGTTTCTAGCTTTCTGCGTTTGGAAATCTCATTGTAATCGTATACCAAGCGTTAGTTTGATCATATTCACGATTACTGCGATCCTCTTACTTACAAGGGAAGGCACGGAAGTCTCCCCTCCGATTTTGATGAAACTTCGTATGTCTGTTAAGCAGTGAAAAATAAGGGATACGTATTTTTTCTATCTGCTGAGACGCGACTTTAAGGGGTGAAACCACCCCTCGAAGTTTCGATCCGAAGTTTGTTTGTTATAAACAAATTATATTTTGGACAATTTGTTAACACCATATTATTCTACATAAAAAGAAATTTTTATGTATCTCTTCTGGTTTTCGAGATAGTACTTTCGGGTCGAAACTTCGAGGGGTGGTTTCACCCCTTAAAGTCGCGTCTCAGCCGATAAAAAAAAATACGTATCCCTTATTTTTTACTGCTTAACAAACATACGAAGTTTCATCAAAATCGGATGGGGACTCTTCCGTGCCTTCCCTTATAAGATCTAAAGGTATGCAGGGTGTAACAAAAATATTGGAGAAATCGGAAATGGGAGACTCGTGAGGTGATTTGAAACAAGTTTTTCCTTAGAAGGATAAGGATCCTATAATTGGACTTATACCACTTTGAAAATACAATAAAAACTGTAATTCAAACGGTAGAAAAGCAGTACTTAATTTCCTTTTTCCATTAATTTTTGTAAAATTATTAAAAAAATTTAGTTGATTGAAAGAGTAAAAACGACGGCTTCCTTACTGGCGAAAGGAAAAAAAGGAGGATACTAAAGAAAAGGCTGTAATTGTAATATTTGTCGTTGTGTGTTGAAAACGATACGTTAAGCTTTTTAGTATAATATTTAAGTGATAGTGATTGATATAAGCATTTCAATAATTTTTTAATTATTGTGACAGGAGTAATTACTTAGGAAAACAAAGCCTTGCACTGTTAATGTCACCAATACTGTCTGTAGTCACGTGTAACCTAACCTGTATTAGTATAGGTTGTATGTATAGAGTGGGCCAGTACAGGTGGTGCATCGGGACCAGAGATTATTCTACATGCAAAAATAAGTAAAAAATGGAGAATGAGATTTTGTTGTACAATGCCTGCTCTTTGAAATAATCCAATTTGAAAATTCACCTATGACCTATGTATTTGAATGAATTAACAATTGGGTCAGGACACGTGCTCCAAACGAGCCTGAAGTTATTCTACACGCAAAAATAAGTCGAAAATGTAGAATGAAATTTTTTTGTATGTTGCTTTGTTTCTGAGATATATCATTTTGAATATTCATTTCACACGCAATGTGTTTGTGTCGGTAGTACGTAGAAGTGGTACACAATAGTCAGACGTGCTAGCCATGCGAACTTCCGCACATTTTTGTAGCGCTGTTTCTGAAAATTACAACTGGTGTTTTTTCTTACAAAGACTTATAAATCTTTAGAATTTATATTCTAATCGATAATTCTGTTTATGTTACAATAAATAAAACTTGCAGGTGGTATTATAAAAGGTTAAATATTATCAATGTGTATGAGATATGTTGGATGCAGTAATGGTGTAAGTCAGTAAATATACTTCTGAGATATTTAGAGGTTTAGAAGATACCGTGTAAAACCTCTTCTGAATTGATATACTTATATGAGTACATACTGATTGTATTGACAATAAGTACGATCATTAACCCTATAACGACCAGACCCGTAAATCGTTATTTCAAAATTATGAGGCTGATATTATGTTATATCTTGCTACTTTGAAGCAGAAACTATCGACATTAACACTAGAACTACCAAGCAAGTCAGAATGATTTGTCAATACACTCTTACAACGACGATTAAATTGTTATGACAATACATTTTCCATTCATAATCATCAATCATTAAAGAAACTTTATAATCGTGTGAATTGTTATCTTCATTTATAGAAGAAAATTCTTAATTTAAAATTCTGGATTTAATAATAACATATTGAAAGTGATACAAGTCTATTTGTAGCTAAAAAAAACTTTTACTTTCTTTAACAATTTTATTAATTATTATTACATAATAAATTTCAACATGTTTACAGTTTAAAAAACATTACCTGAATTTATTAACATTTGCCAATATTTTTTAATTAATGCAAACGCACACCCTTAAATATCTCAATGTATAAATAAATGGACGTATACCACTTTTAAAAAAAACGGCTCAAATATTGGCCACTCTATTTTTTTTACATGACGATTGATTATTCCTGTTGATTTTTTCTAAAAATTCAGAAAGTACTGAAACAAATTTAGCGAACAAATCAGAATCTTCGTAAAGAGTAAATCTATTCCATTTTTAATGTTAAATCATAATTTTTTAATTGTTAAGCGTTAGGAGTTCTGTGCCTTTTACATAACGGTGAATTATTATTTTTGGATGAAATTACATACTCATGAAATATCAAAGGTCTCATAAAAGTCGAAGTAAACCTTCGAACTTTAGGCGATACATTACGAGGAAGTTAGACAACTACATGAATAACCTTTCGGTTGGTGCGAAGAGTTAACTCGCAGATGTGTACTTCACCGATTGCAAACAAAGTGTCGTAATTGAAACTACTAAAAGCATATTAACGAAGTAATCGACTTCTTTTAAACCTTACATATTAAACGAATGACTTTATCTTCTCTTTCATTCACTACTAAGGAACTATAGGAATATTTCACTGTTTTGTCATTTTGTTATTAATGTTTCATCTCTTCAGATGTAAGACATTGCATTCGTAGATCAAGGTATCGATGTACAAACTTTGTTATTGGGTATTTAATTATAAGATAAACTATTCTTTACAAGGTCACAGTTTTCTGATGATACATATGTATTGTAGATTTGACTAACTGAAAACTGTATAAGATCGCAATTTATTGATAATTTTACACACCAAACTTCTAAACAGAAGAAATAATTGAAAAAATCAAGTAATTATTGAAGTATGAATTTTAGAAAACATTTTCTAAAACTCATACTTAAATAATAATATCTTCTTAAATTCATAATTAAATAATAATACAAATGATTCTTTTTACGTTTGCAAAAAATCATACTTAAATAATAATAGAAATGGTTCCTTTCAAACTTTTTCCAAAATTTATACTTAAATAATAAAAGAAATAATTCTTTCTAATGTTATCTAAAATTCATACTTAATAGAAATGATTCCTTTTAATATTTTCTAAAAATCATACTTAGATAATAATAGAAATTATTCCTTTTACAGGTGTATTTCGTCGGTTCCATCATAAACATCGTTACATATGTAGTACCTACTTGTGTAAATTCTGAACAGTAATAAATGACCTTCAATGACCTTGAAAGATCAACATATTATAGGTCAATGAATTCGCCATGAAATTGGCTACAGGTCTACCTAAACGAAAATATACAAGTCCATTTAAAAAAATGAAGGTCTCCTGGAAATCTCGGAAGCACCTCCACTTGGATAAGATTTGTAACTATGATAAGATGGCCCCTCGAAATAAAGTAAGTTCTACTGGAAACATTTTTTCGAATAACGAATAATTCGGGAAATAATTGCATGTAAAGGTTCACATGGGACACCCTATATTAATTATTATTATTATACAGATTAACTTCGAACTCATAGTACAACCTCAAAGGAAGTGATTCTATATGCAAAAATAAATCGTCAATTTATAATAAAATTTGTTCACACGAAGCTTCATTTTCGAGATAATCGAAATTGAAAATGCGCTTGCAATTGAATAGGAATTGGCTGTCCCGTCTGTTCATAACATTCCGTTTCTACTTGTTGTCTGCACGAATACATACAGTACAGAACAAAACTATAACAATTCTTTAAAATTTAAACTTTTTACAATTTTCTGTATTGGTTAACAAAATGTATAGATTTTCTTAAATATTAATAATCTTAATAAAATTCATGCCCTTCCTTAATTAATATGAAAAACGCTAAAAAAAATTGATCTGAAAAAAATCATTACGGTCAAATTGTTATATTTTAATCAAAGTTACTCAGAACACAAATTCTTTTGTACGATGCTTCATTTCTGAGATAATCCAATTTGAAAACTCATCCAACACGTGTGTATTCGCGCTGACAGCGAGTAGAAACGGAATGTAATGAACAGGCGTGTTGGCCGAGCGTATCGATCAGATTTTGAATTACGATTATGTCATAAAATATTGCAATGTGATCCGTATCAGGATTCATATTCAATCGAGTTCATATTTGATCAAATGAAATCTCATTGACACTCTAAAAACAAGAATTTGTTCATTCAGATTATCCATAACGGAACAGCAACTAATTATTACAAGTAATTTTTGTTATAACTTTAAGCTATAACTATTTAAACTACAAGTATAATAGGATTGTTTTTATCGTCACTCTGATAATTTTGCAATTTCATTTAGTGACAGAGCAATAACGAGAAAAGAATCTAGATGGATCCAAAGTTCTCTGGTACAACCCCCTAAATAATTGAGTGACCGATCGCGTGATTTTAGTCAGTATTTTACACATCACAAAAAACTGCATGTAAAATGGTTTAATACTAGGCTGAATTTAATAGACTTAAATAATGATCGACTGATTGCACCTGATTTACCTTTCTAGATATTTTATTCCAACGCGGAATTTCAACCATTTTCAATCGTTTTATTTCGTATAATTTTATATTAGCATATTTTAGTTTAGCACAAATCAAAATTCATTATACCAATCTAGGTTTGAGATTGACAATCTGATTTAGAATAAACATATACTGTAACGGAATTTGTTTCGAATATTATTAGTAATTTTTAACTTCCTATTTTTTTTTATTGCTTCAATTACATTTACGAAAGAAGAAAATATATTTCTCAGAAATGAAAAATTTATCTCACTTCAAATGTTTTACACTAAACACAAAATTCACTAAAATCGTACAATTCACTTATTCGGCGTTATCGTAATATTCAATACACGGTACAAAATTAAAAATTCCCGAATAAAAATTTTCGAAAAGGTGATGAACTAGCTCTGAATACTTTTCCGGTAGGCAGAGAGCAAGGATATCCCAGATAATATTGGAGCATGCTCGATGGATCGCAATCGTGGAGCAGGTAAACTAGGCCACGATATATCCTCGCAGTTAAACTCTATTTTCACACTAGATAAAAAAGTACTAAATCAATCACAAAGAAAAATTAACGTACCGAAAACACAGGACGATTTTTCGCAACATTAATATTTCATAAATATCACTTTCACAGTGCACGAAAAGGAAGATACACATTAATTCGGTGGAGCATCATCACTGTACTACGGGTAGACTCAACGGATAATTTTGTAAACAACAGCTGACTTCGACGGAAGAACACGATCGCGAGGGAGTGAAGGGGATGGGTGCAGCTCGATAACAGGAAAATGCAATCCCATCGTTCGACTTTCGTAAACTCGTTACTATAGCAATTCCCATGCTAAATATACACACTCAACCCTCCTATAACACGATTAATTCTTAACCTTATTATTATGTATACAAAGGGAATTCTCTCTTTATGTCAACTAAAACAGTGTTGTGATGGAAACATTCGTGCTATATGAAGGTTACCCCATACCGTGTTATGGGAGGGCCGTTGCAATTTTTCCACCGTATTATAAGAGGGTCAAATGCGTCAAAAACAACAATAAACCGTCTCCAACGTTTTCAAATGATAGACCCAATAATTCCACCCCAAAGTTCATGTTCTCACGACAGGACTGACAGGTGGTGCGTCAAATAAACGTGTATGTATGCGTGACACCCGACCTCGATAAAAATTTTTACGATTCCTCTCTCCCTACGGAGATAGCCCAATAGAATATAATAACTAGAAAACAGTCGATTCATGCACGACACACGTAACCGCACGTTGGCCACCTCGTTTAATTTCGATAAACACGCGACAAGAAATTACGACGTGCCCGGTTCGCATTCCCGAAGCTTTCGTTCGTTCTCGGACTATGTGGTGGTCGATATTCATTGCTGCTCATCCGCGCGTATATCCCTTCATGATGCTTCTTTCGATATCCCCCCACGACGGTCCGTTTCCGGACCGGGATCGCCCCAGCCATCGAATTACTAGGGAAATCGTCGAACCCCGCGACAACCATCGTTCTGTCGTTCCTCCGTTTCACTCATTACAGACGATCAATCAACCCCCCCGTAACTCTCAACGCACAGGGGTCCTGCAAAGAGAAAGAAACAATCCAGTCGTGGGCAGAGTAAGCTATCCTTGACACAGAACGCGCATTGATATTCACGGAATTCACTCGCGGAGGGACAAGGACGAAGGAACGTCGCGGCAGTCATGTTTCGTTTACGTGACGGAATGCGAAACAGGGGGACCAGGCACAAGAGACAGAGAGACAGTTCCATATACACACGGGCAGAAGAGAAACAGAGAAACCGAATTAAATGATCGACAATTATTCGGCCCCTACATCGACCACCACCACCCCTCTTGTTTTCACACTGATCGACCGTATCGGTATGCGTTACATAACACTACTACTCACTCGACGAGTCAGGGCAGTGTAGCTTCATATACGCGTTTCGTAGTGTATATCAGGCCATCGGAGGCACAGTCGAGGCTCACGGCCCTTCTTCCGCGGAGTCTAAAGCCACCGTCCGCACTGTATGCTGTCTCTCGGGACAGCAACGCGTGCGCACACAACCGCGCGCTACACCATTGGCAGAGGCACATCCACCACTACCACTACCACCAGACAAGCAGCAGCCACCAGCAGAACCGACCACCTTGACGACACCGATGTCGCTCCTACGCCGATCATAATTTCCATGGCGACGCACCACACACACACAACACACACACACACACACTGGCCTGCGAGACGAGGGCGTAGATAGCACACACGAAGGAGGGGGAAAGATAGACGCGCGAAAAGTGGTTAGGGGAAAGGAAAGAGAGACGAGAAAACGACTGATACTGACCAAGGGGAGCACACTGTGCGCGGTGAACACGGTGCACGCGGGGAGCACACTGTACGCGCGTACCACGCCCCACCACCGGTAGTCCTCATAGATCCCGTTCGTGTGCACGAACTCTCCGTCTAGGGACGCGCACGCACATCGATGTACACCGTGCGGACCAGCCTTGTTATATACCTCTCGATGGAAACTGCGCGACTCACAGCAGCATCGTTGTGTTGTTATTATTGTCCGGGCGACACGAGGTGAACACGACCGGAGGAATCAAGATAAAATTAACATAACAGTTTAAACGTTCGTGGTGTCGCGCGAGGACGTGTTTTTTATTACACAGGCTGTGTATAGGATTCGAAAAAGTCACGGCGATGGGGAAACAGTGGGAATAGGAGAGGATAAAGAGGGATGAAAACAGATTGCGCGCGCTATTTGTCCGATCATTTTTCGTGTTATTCGACTTGTCACCAACACTGAATTGGCACTTTTCGTTGTCGATGTATGTTTATAGTCGAGAATAATTCAAATTTGCTGCGATGTGTTCCCGCTGTGTGGTTCGCGAAAATCAAACTCCGCAAGACTTGTCGTTGTCGCGCTGTGGAACGTCATCTGGCTCGGGCCCCGGCTTCGGACGTTCTCGTGCACGCTCGTCGAATGTTAACCGTGCACCTTCGGAGGAGAATCGGAGCCGGTCGGCCATCCCCTTCGAAGCTCTCCCGGCTTCTCCCTCCCCCTCCTCATTTTTCTCGATTTCACACCACCCTCTCGGCGGCCGAGAGTACCGCACGCAGTCGAATTACACTAAACTTTATCGATAACGGACCAGTATAAAGGGAATGCTGGCTGATTTATGTTTCGTCGATGTATGGGGGCTGTACGTTTCTTGACATCGGTCATCTTTCATTTTCTACCAGGAAGAAATAAAGTTTAGTCGCATGTAAATAAGTTTTCGCATGTTATTAAACTTTATTTATTTAGATTTATCATGTTTTTTTTAAGTGGTATAAGTCCACTTTTATTTATTCCGAAATATTTACAGTTTTTTACATTTGACCCTACTTAACCTTTATCCGTCACTTGTGTTAATTTTCATTTTTCTTCTAAGAAATTATGTTATCTTGTTTGTAGGTAAAAGCTGGCGTTTCGTGTCTTTTATTTACAAGAATTTGCAAGATTAACTATTTACGTCTTCATTATATATATTTTGTACCACTTTGTCAATTAGACATCAAGGGACAAATTAAGTTGGGAAAATGAGGGATCGATGAGGGTTAGAAACATTCTTAAACGCTAATAAGCGTGTTTTATGTTTTTAACATTCCAGGCGTATTTAATTTTATGTTCATAATTTTTTTACATTCATTTCCGACACAATAATATTTTTTAAAAATTTCTTCCTACCGATCTATGGACTATTAAAAATCAAACCAATCAAAGAATTTACAGAATAAGGAAAAGGAATCTAAAGTAATTTTCAGTAGTTCCATAC
>NW_015374465.1:2177-2918 GCF_001272555.1 Dufourea novaeangliae | reverse complement strand
TGTTTCAGGTAAAGCATCATACGAAGACATATCCCTTCATCCGATGATCACATACGATGAGTTTTCATCGTATAAAGATCTTGGGGGGGGGGGGCTGCTTCGATTACATCAACAACTACATTCGTTGGGGAAAATGTTGCAAAAAGCACAAAGGGTGGGGCGGTGTAGGCGCGACGGGTGGTGGGTCTCCATTCGCAGCAACCTCCACGTGGTGAGACCTGGGCAATCATTATTATTTGGCATATAATCGACAGTCATAATCACCTATGAGTGGATCGACGAGTTATATGGCAAATAGTATGAGCGAATTGGCTGCGAGTTTGTTCATTACTCAATTTTCGTGAAATTGTTTCACAATAAGTTAAATATTTTCAACAATGTCATATTCATAACAATTACAATACCTCTAGGGTAAATATGTTGTTAAATATTTCACCAGTTGTTTTATAATGCAAATGGTTAATAATTATAACTACTAGAAATCAAGATACAGAGTAACATTTAAGATGTGGATCTTGCAATGAAGCTTTATAAATGAATAATTTATTTTCAAAAGGCACCTGAGGCTCCCGGCCCGGCCCCTCAGGTGCTACCGCTGCCTGGAAGAAGGACACGTCCGCCAAAAGTGTCCGCGTGATGCGGACCGTGGCGGACGGTGCTACGGCTGCGGTGGCGAGGGACGTATGGTCCGGGACTGCGCTGCTGCCCCCAAGTGCCTGGTCTACGCCGACCTAGGTCGGC
>NW_015374465.1:0-1054 GCF_001272555.1 Dufourea novaeangliae | reverse complement strand
CCGGACGAGGGCTCGCGGCCGCTCGAGCCGGCGGACCCGACCAACTGGTCCGCCGAGCTGGGGGTCACGCGAAAGGAGCTCGCGGGTGCCGTCCGGCGCATTGGGGCCAACAAGGCTCCGGGGCCCGACGGCATCCCCGGGCGGGCGCTGAGCTTGGCCTCACGCGTCCTGGGGCCCCGACTCATTCGGCTGTTTGACAGCTGTATGATGTCGGGGCGGGTCCCGCTGCCCTGGAAGCAGGGTCGTATGGTCCTTGTCCGGAAGGAGGGGAAGCCCGCGGACTCTCCGTCCGCCTATCGGCCGATATGCCTCCTCGACGAGGCGGGCAAGCTTTTCGAGCGTGTGCTCGTTGCCCGCCTGTCGAGGAGCGTGTCCGGCGGTGGTCTGGCAGACTTCCAGTAAGGCTTCCGCGAGGGAAGGTCAACGCTTGATGCGATTGACCATGTCCATTCCCTCGCGGGCCGGGCAGTTTCCCGCGGTGGTGTGGCGTTGGCGATGTCTCTCTCGCCGCGTCCTGGCCGCAGACTCCGGCCGGGCCGGTCGCGGACGTCGATTGGGAGGCCGAATGGCTCCGGGGTGCATTGATGGCGGCGTGTGACGCCGCCATGCCCCGGGCCAGGAGGGCCCCGAGACGGGCCTCGTACTGGTGGAACGGCGCCATTGCCGAGCTACGTTGCACATGCAACGCGGCGCGATGGTGACCCATGGGGGCGCCCGTACCGCATCGTATTGGGCGATTGCGGCCGGCTGCCCCCCGGTCACCGAGAGTCTAGACCCCCCTGTGCTCGAGCGGGTGATCGGCGCCCTCTTTCCGGATGATCCGGAGGAGGATCGCCGACCGCTCGAGCCGGCGGACCCCGTAGAGTGGTCCGCCGAATGGGGTGTCAGCGAGGAGGAGCTCGCCGTTGCCGTCGCGCGCCTCGGAGGCCGTAAGGCTCCGGGGCCGGACGGTATTCCCGGTAGGGCTCTGCGCATGTCCTTGCGCGTCCTTGGGCCCCGACTCAGGCGGCTGCTGGACGGCTGCCTGATGTCGGGGCGAGTCCCGCTTCTGTGG
>NW_015374464.1:22906-24212 GCF_001272555.1 Dufourea novaeangliae | reverse complement strand
TTATGGCACTCGCGATTGTATACAAATACGTCCGTACCGCTCGACTGTCAACACGAGACTCTAAAAACATTTTGATGAGATTATAACAGAGACATGTGGTAAATTTCAGGTTTATTTCAGTTTCTCTTCACGAAATTCACAGTTTAAAGGTAGGACAGACAGACGGACGGACAGATAGCGTGAGCTTAGGAATAGGGTTCCGCACGGAACCCTAACGAACAGACAGACAAGAAAGCGAGTTAATATTGCATTGTCATCCAGTTCTGAGCTATGTTTAAGATTTCAAGTCTCTAGCTCATCGGGAAGTTAGTTTAACCGTCCGAGCACGGAAACATGGCCACCGGTCCCTATGTCATTTCTGACCCCACACTGATATTCTACTACTACACAGCGACGGCGAGGCTCGAGCTCGAGACAGTGATGCCAGGACGTGGGATTTTCTCCCACGTGGGAGCCTTCGTGCGCATGCGCATGCTGACGTCACAGCTCGACGGCGGTTCTTTCCATGGACGTATCTATTTGCAACAGTAGGTACGCGTAAGGGGCCCTTTTGGAGACGAAGGATCGGTTGCCCCGACGACCATACTCCCTTAGCTAATTACTCAGGTAGGGATGGGACGATCCTAGTGACTCTCCGCCCCCCGGGCGAGTACTTCCTCACCTCCATGTGGCCCGGGCCTAAAAAAGTTGGTCGGGTTGGAAAGCCGGGGGAAACAGTCTCCCCGGGTAATGCCCGCCGCAGTCCTATTGCAGGGCTGTGTGAAAGCTACCGGCGTTTTGAGCCACAGCTGCGGCCTTGGGGGGGAAATCGCACTTCCCCTCCCCCGGGAGAAGCGAGGATAAAATAAACTAAACTAAACTAAGGGGCCCTTCCCAGTCGGTTCCCGCGTTTTTCGTTAAAGTGAAGGTGAGTCGCGTAATGTTATATAATATATTGAATTGTAGTGCAATATTAGTGTATTACAGTGACAGAAACCAGAAGATGGATTACCAGCAGCCTAGTTCGAGTGGATTGGCCGATAAGAAGAGAAGTAACAAAGGGAAAGTATTCCAATTATCTTGGCTAAAGAATAATATTTTCAAAGACTGGTTAAAATCTGATGATAATAATAAAAAAGCTTTCTACACGGCTTGCAATAAAGTCTTGGCATGCGGAAAATCAGAACTTATTAGACATTCGCGGACTCAATTATATATTAAAAATACAAGCAAAAGCTGTGATATCACACCATCTGTTTTATTACCAAAAGTTGATAGTAATTCTGATTTGGACCATGTTAATAAAGTCAAAACAGCCGAAATAAAG
>NW_015374464.1:0-20730 GCF_001272555.1 Dufourea novaeangliae | reverse complement strand
ACGCTTGTGTTGGTGAGTCGCCGAGTAGGACGTAGTGGGGGCAGAGCTCACACGGACAGGCTAGAATATGCTTGTGTAAAATACCCACGGGAGGCATGGAGAGGGTAAGCGCTCGCGCGGTTTACCCACGATTCTGGCATCAGTGGCTCGAGACCGTCACTCGAGCCACCGTCACCATGTTTTACAATGTAATGAGTAGCTGGTTCCACATTACATTTGGATTTTCGTGGTTCTTATTAGACTAACTAGAATAAAAATCTCGTGAATTATAAAACAAATTATATTTATTAGTCAATAGTTCTGCGGCGTCTTGGCTTGGCCGTTCGTATGTAAACAAACATCGATCGCTATGCGATTTACACGACCGCTCCGTCACTGCGTGCGTGTCGCTCTTGAGACTGCGTGTCCCCAGTCCTGACTCTGTCACTGTATGCATGTCGCTCTCGCGAACGCGTGACCCAGGGACCGTGCTCGGAGGGTTAAAATCAATTACAAAATTTGTACCGAACAGACAAACAGACAGACAAGAAAGCGAGTTAATAAAAACGTGGTAAAAAGTGTTGCAGCGTTGTACCCTCGGAAGAGACCAGAGCGGGCCTAGTCCGCATTTTGTTTACACTGCATTACTGTGGTGCCTGACAAATCAGGCTGCGAGATTGATGCGTTGGGGACCCTGATTCGTTAACCCCTTAACCTACGATTTACTTATCACATATTCCACAAATATTTATAACTTTAGCAGGGCGCCGCCGCTAATATTTATATTTGGCCCGATTATCGTATTACGGGCTATGCCCGTAATATACACTTTTGGCCCGATCATCTACTACGGGCTATGCCCATAATATTTACGTTTGGTCCGATCATCTACTACGGGCTATGCCCGTAGTTGTAGGTTAAGGGGTTAATTGAACGTGTGATAGGAGTGTATATGTGCTTCCTCCTTTAATTCTATCTTTCTTCCTTTGGTTTCTCCGAATTAATTCCTTTATTCTTTCAGTCACGGCTATGTGAATCTTTGTTACGTTTTGATATGCTAATTGTACGCCGAATTTTGATAAAGTTATAGACGGAATGTTCTTAATTTACATGACGCTAACAGAGAGAAAGACATAACTTCCACAATGAATTAAATGGTTTATGACATGACTATTATCCGCTGAGACAGATAGTAAATGTTAAAGTCAGATATGCCTTTCTTCTTACATACGGAATACATACATATACATATGTATAGGGCTGACCGATGTTTAGCAACCGAGTTCGATATACGATTTAGAATTTGAAATCAAAACTACGAGTTCTATAACAATTTAGATTATAATTTTGAATTTAACTGCGCACGAGAAGAGGAAAGTTCGAGATGCTCGATATTTTATCGGATCGGACGCCGGAGGTTTACATTCGACAGTTCGGCAAAGTAAATATCTACCTCGCATTACGATTGTCGTCGAAGTAACTCCGAATTAGGTTTTAATACGTTTTATTTAACTATTATTTACAATTATGAATGCAATTGGACAAAGTCACGTTGTGATATTGCTGAAGTTCGGAAAATGACTGTGTCGTCCCCTGTTTGGGACCAGTATTTAAAGGGTTTCCCGTATGAAGGGGGTGGACGCTAAGTTCAAGGAATTTAGAAAAGGATAACCTAGGAAATAGGGTTGTCATGGGAAGACATCTTGGTGACATTAGGAATTTGGAACAAGGCTGTGTGGGAAATCGGGATATCGCGAAAAGACATCATGGTGTGCTTCGGAATCCGGGTGAAAGCTGTCTTGGCGATCGATCGGGTTTTTGAGGAGATCTGTATCGCAGGGTCAGTACATGGAAAAACCATCGGGGTGACGAAGGTTACGAAAAATAACTCTTCACAGCTCAATATCTCGAAAACTATGACATCGACTTTAAACTTCTTGGTCTTAAATTGCATGAATCTGAACGGCCTTCCTAACTACATAAACGTGAAGTGGCCACCGCTACCCCTGTAAGGGGGGCGGGGGTAACTTTTTAATTTTAAATGGAACCCCCTATAAAACGTTACATATTTAAATTCTACAGGAAAAAACAAGTAAATTTTGTCTGAAACATTTTTGTGTTAGATATTTCCATGATGAGATATAATGATGTGAAAAAATAAAATGTTCTTTAAATTAAATGTTCAAAATGTCCACCACGGGCTTGTAAACATTTATTTACTCGAAACATCAAGGTTGTTCTAACATTTGTTAACATTTCGGGAGTCATTCCTCGATCCCCCGATCTAACACCATTAGATTTTGTCTTATGGGGATATGTAAAGGACAAAGTTATGTTTGAACCGCCGACGATGAAAGAGAATATGAAACAAAGAATACGTAACGCTTGCGCTTGAGTGACTCCCGAAATGTTAACATATGTTAGAACAACATTGATGTTTCGAGTAAATAAATGTTTACAAGCCCGTGGTGGACATTTCGAACATTTTATTTTTTCACGACTAAGCAAAGGACTCAAGGCGTATAATTCTATAATGCAAAAAATGTTTCAGACAAAATTTACTTGTTTTTTCCTGTAGAATCTAAATATGAAATGTAAGAAATGATTGAAAATTGAGGAGCCAAGAAAACTCGCGGAAACAATGATGGTATAACTCAATATACAGGGTGTCCCAAAAATGTCCTCCGACCCGGAAATGGGGCACTTGGGGGGTGAATTGGAACAACTTTTTCCTTAGCAACAATGTAATCTGAGGCTTCGTTACCGAGGTATTAACGAAAAACCGCGACCAATCAGAGCGCGAGTTTGCCAGCCGAGTTCCCGCGCTAGCGGTGGTTACGCGATACGCTTGTACTACGAAGCTCCAAACAAGTAGGTCAGCATGCATCGCAGGAAACTGCGTATAATAGCAAATAAAAAAGATGTAACAAATACAATCATACTTTTTATCATCTGCCGTTTATTATTTAAAGAGATTAATGAATGAAACGTAAATGTAGGCAAATTATGTGTAACGTAAAAAGACGAATGCACATTTACTTTTTTGTAAATTCCTTTATACGAATGTAAATTTCCTTTTCAAATAACGTGTGAACGAAAAGGTAATGTAACAGAGAATAAACGAGAAGTGATCGTAATTCGGTATTGGTATAAAAATTCGTAGTTTAATAACGGTCAATACAATAAGTTTCTTCAAAAAGCCCGAAGAAAAAGTTAGTTACAGAAACTTGCAGAATTATCGCAGGAAATAAACCATAGCTTGCGTTAAATTAAGAAAATAATAATCAGCCATAAATTGATTAAAACTCACCCTTTCGGAAATTCACCTGCAGTTTGCAAACCTGTGTCACTAGGTCACTGAACCGATCCTGGTCATCGACGGCCGAAACGGTTTATGGCAGGGTATCGCCCAGTTCGCAGGTGATCGCAGGTATACCTCACCAGCCGAAGTTAAGGGTTGTAACGTCAAGTGCGTCCTGGTTATTCCACAGAATACGTACTCACTTCACTGCACGACCACTAACACTGATCACCCGACACAATCACTTAATGTATTTTTAATCCAACGTGTTGTTACTACGTTAGGAAAATTCGTGGCCCCGGAAAGGGCCGATTGTTTTCAATTTTTCAGATGTTTTACGTAACCAAACACTTGCACAGCAATATCCGCATATCCGTTATTCTGTATGTACCACCATAACATTGCGTAATACTCCCGTGAACTGAACATCTCTGTCGCCCGATTGCTAACCGACTGACAGAATTTTTCCGAAAGGGCTTCCTCTACCACCAAGTAGTTTCCCATCGTTACATTGTGAGTTCACTCCCACCACGACAAGGTTTAGGTAAAACGAAACCAACGGCTCTAGGATAACACGTGCTTTGCAGAAGTGGAAGGAAAGAACCGTCGCGCAGTTTCACCAAGGCGCGTAGCCAGTTAATTTATTGCCAGGGTACCTACTCCTTCGAGATAGGAAACAGACATCACGTGCATCGGCTTGAGAATGTCCGAAATAAAGAGGACCACCAACGTGCCCGTTGCTTCGAGGTGGAAAGCACAATGTACATTGTTTTCCTCGAGGAGCAGCGAAAAAATTTTACCGACACGTGTAAGTTGACGCTGTTTGGCCCTGGACGACCACCCTTGTAGAGGCCGGAGCGGAATTTTCGGTTATTTATGACTCAAAATCTTCGGCCTCGTAGCAACCGTGAGCTCACATCAGAATTGACAATCGACAATTTTATTACAACTCTGTGAAATTGTAGTTCTCATGAAAACATTTCATACGTATTTTTTTGTAGTATTCCGTCAAATATCTCGGAAATTATTAGAAGTATAAAAACTGTATTCGTTAAATACTTTTCCGTAATATAAGCCTATCGGTAGGGTGATGCGGTTCATATCAACGTAATAGTAACCCATTGAAGACAGCGGTGCGCCCCGGTTCAGGTAAAAGAATCGGGCGCTCCACTATTACAGTCGACTGCTGGTATCGCTAACGCTCCAGACAATTTCAATGAGATTAAAAGATGTATCAAAGTGTCAATGATTTACGGAAGAGAGTTCAACGAATACGGTAGTATTTTTTTGGATTTACCTGCAGTGCGCACTGTCAGGAGTCGGCGAAAGATTGTTTAAAGAAAGGGATTATTCTGGAATTCAATGATATAGCTACATTCAATATCAAAACAAACACAATATTGCAAATTGTACGGTTTTTATATTTCTAATAAAGTCCGAGATATTTGTCGGAATACTAAAAAAAAAGGCCGAAGAAATTGAGCCATAAAGAACCGAAAATTCCACTCCGGCTTCTACAAGGGTGGTCGACCAGAGCCTCTTCATTTCGGACATTTTCAAGCCGATGCACGTGACGTCTGTTTTTTATCTCGAAGCAGTGGGTACCCTGGCAATAAATTAACGGGGTACGGCGCCTTGGAAAAACTGCGCGACGGTTCTTCCCTTGCACTTGTGCAAAGCACGTGTTATCCTAGAACCGTTGGTTTCGTTTTACCTAAATCTTGTCGTGGTGGGAGTGAACTCACAATGTAACGATGGGAAACTACTTGGGGGTAAAGGAAACCCTTTCGGAAAAATTCTGTCAGTCGGCTAGCAATCGGGCGACAGAGATGTTCAGTTCACGGGAGTGTTACGGAATGTTATGGTGGTACGTACACAATAACGGATATGCGGGTGTTGGTGTGCAAGTGTTTGGTTACGTAAAACATCTGAAAAATTGAAACCAATCGGCCCTTTCCGGGGATACGAATTTTCCTAACGTAGTAACAACACGTTGGATTAAAAATACATTAAGTGATTGTGTCGGGTGATCAGTGTTAGTGCAGTGCAGTGAAGTGAATACATATTCGATGGATTAACCCGGCGGCACTTGACGTTGCAACTCTTAACGTCGGCTGGTGTCGCATACCTGCGATCACCAGTGGCATGGACTCTACCCTGCCGTAAACCATTTCGTCCGTCGATGCCCAGGCTCGGTACACTGACCTACTGACGCAGGTTTCTACGCTGAAGGTGAATTTTCGTAAGGGTGAGTTGTATTCAGTTTATTGGTCATTATTGTTTTATTAATTTCACCGAACTACAATCACTTCTCGTTTATTCTCTGTTACATTACCTTTTCGTTCACACGTTATTTGAAAAGGAAATTTACAAATTCGTTAAAAGGAATTTACAAAAATGTAAATGTGCATTCGTCTTTTTGTTACACATAATTTGCCTACATTTACGTATCATTCATTAATCTCTTTAAATAACAAACGACAGACATCAACACGTCGTATTTATACGACGCTTGCGTTGAAATTTGTAACAGCAACGTTTTATAGGGGGTTCCATTTAAAATTATAAATGTACCCCTGCCCGCCTCCTTAAAGGGGAAGGGGGGGGGGCACTTCACGTTTATGTAGTCAGAAAGGCCCGTCAGATTCATGCAATTTGAGACTAAGAACTTTAAAATCGATGGCATAGTTTTCGAGATATTGAGCTTTTTAGGAGTTATGTGGGCCACCCTGTATATACAAGCTTATTTGCGTCGCCAATGAGAAAACTATCTTATAAACATCAAAGACCGTACTGCGACCGATCAAGGAGCTCCCATAATGCTATGCATTATCGTAAGGCATTCCAGCCGCTGTAAAAGAAAAAAAAGAATTTTGTTCAGAACGTAACAAAGTAAATTATCGTTATACGAATTGTGAAACTTTGTCCTTAACGGTAAAAATAGTGATATATTCGTTTTTCTATTAACCATAACGTTGAGTTATTTGTATGTTATTCAATTTCAAAGTCGTACAAATTTCAATTTATTATTAATTTAATTTAGTTAACCTAAAAGTTAACAATTTCCACGTGAATTAAAATTTAGACGAATTTTCAATTCCAGTTCGAAAAATAGAGAAAACAGTTTATAAGGGCAGTTAGAGAACGCTCAAAATTTTAACTAAAACTATACAGTAATAGGTAAATACACATCGATGGCTAAGAACTATTGATTCTTAAAAAAAGGCTTGACAAACTATTTACAGAAACGGACATAATTTCAAATAATACAAATATCATAACAATTTGAACTATTAGAATAAAAAACTAAAATAGGTTGTAAGCAAATAAATAATTTTACAATAAATTTTCTCCTACGTTCAATACATTCAGTATGTTGACCCTGTATGTCGCGCTTTAATAAAGAACCTCAATTCTTTTTCTATGACGGCTGTTCATTTAAATGTGAATGTAATGGACATTGATCAATGTAAACACTCTTTAGAAGGGATTAATGTGCAAGTATATATGTACTACTTTCGATGGTACAGGTGTCGATAATGTCGATACAGGTCACCACCTCACTGTTACCATTAGTGCGCGTGTATGTACGTATGTATCTCGATCCGCAAAAGCAGTCGTAATCACGATATTCCAAGTGACGTGAAATGTTGTGCCGCGGCTACTACGAAGACGAGGTGTGAATTCACAATCCTGATCCATATAGGAACACTACGGGCAGAATAATCATCAGCACAGTGGTATGAATCGTACTATCAAACCAAGTTGATTTTACTATGTATGGACTGTTTTTCGAAAGATGATGCCTGGGAGGTAGGCCCGAGTTTTCGCGGTGTTGCCGCGATCGCGAGACACCTACGGCACTTGTGTCTCTCTCACTCTTCGCGACTTAGCCAATGACGTGCGACCGTCGTGAGTCCTCGTCTACGGTCGTCTGTCTCCATCGCACGTATTACAAACCCCTCGAGAAGGACCTACCTATAATCTCAAGGAGTGGGGACTGCGTTCGGCACGCACCCGTCAATCATCCATTGTCTGGAAATGGCGGAGAATGTTGACGAGACGCAGAACGTTTTCACACGTCAACAGTTAAAATACATGAATAAAAAAAAGTTTATTTCTTTTGAAAGAATGTATTGTACCTAAATATTGAGCAGCATATTAAAAGAGGATTAAACTAATACGTAGGTTATTAAACGCTACACGTGGAAATTGCAGGGTAAAGAAGGAAGTTGGTTTACCGAGCGTCTGAGCGAGAGGCCTCGTGCCGAAATGCTGGAGGTTGGACAGAGGCACACAGTGGCAATGAGACCGTCACAACGTTGCACGAAGTACGCAGCTCACGTTGGATCCCCGCCAGGCCACGCGCCGAGGCAGGCCAACCTCCCAGGCATCATCTTTCGAAAAACAGACCATAGGTTCGTGGGAAAGAAACGTCACCTTTGGGTAGTACTGTCTTTGGCACGAAGCATTTAATCGAACAAATCAAACGTTAGATTTAAAAAATGTTCACGTGGTGAACTTAACAATTCTATTTTGATGTAAGTTCATATTATATTTACTTGTGGTGAACGTGTGTTCACGTGGTGAACTTAACAAGTCCATTTTGATGTAAGTTAATATTATATTTACTTGTGCAAAATATTAGCGTAAAAAGTAAATAAATCACGAAATTGGCCAAATACCTCTTTCCTTTATTAGATCTTTTTATTTAACCCGCTAACTACATTTGTCTACTACAATGGACGCCTATTTTATCACTTTAGTGACAATATTTAGAACCTTTTTTGACGATCGGCAGTACGGAATCCACATATTAAAAAGACCATGTTACTGTAACTAATAGTGCCATTATTAAGCGTGAGCAAACATTGATTATAAAACAAATATTTTAAAAAAT
The DNA here is from genome assembly GCF_001272555.1 of Dufourea novaeangliae. Taxonomy (NCBI): domain Eukaryota; kingdom Metazoa; phylum Arthropoda; class Insecta; order Hymenoptera; family Halictidae; genus Dufourea; species Dufourea novaeangliae. Next base: position 12,550 of record NW_015374464.1, on the reverse strand, counting down.
GTTTTAAATAGTCTTACAATAAAAGAAACATTTTATACAAGATACCAAAAAGATGCAGTGAGCGGATTAATTGAAATACTGTATCATCGCAAACTATAAATCTTTGGAAACGTACTTGATGTGCAATTTGGATTATTAACACAAACGAAAAGCATACCAAAGGTGTCCAAAAGTGGTTAGAATATATAATGTGAAGATCTAAACTCAAAAAATTGATCAACCTGTAATATGTTGGTTATTCAAGGTAATTTATTGCCGTTCAAATCTTACACAAGTACTACTAGATAAGAAATTATGTTTATGGGGTATGATCAACAAAGATACATTTTGAACGGCAATGAATGATTTGGAATCGCCTTGGAATACTAATATATCTGTATGTATGTCAACCAATTCGCCAAGGAATATGCTATGCGCCTACCTAAATGGAAACATATACGTCCATTTAAAAAATCACAAGTCACCTTGAAATCTTGGAGACACGTCCGCTTAGATAAGATTTGTGCCATCGCAAGACGTCCTCCTCGAAACAAAGAAAGTTCTAATTGAAACATATTTTAGAATAACGAATGGTTTGGGAGGATAATTAAGTGTAAATGTTCAAATTCGACACTCTACATATACAGGGTGTTCGACAACTGATGGGAAAAAATTTAAGGGGTGATTCTTTGAGGCAAAATAAGACGAAACCCAAGAATAACGAAATTCCGGAAAATGCTTCGTTCGTTAGGTATAAGCGTTTAAAAATTGATCCAAATCATGGCAATTCGCGCGCAGGGAGTGTCAGCGGATCACGGCTCATCAGGGGCGTACAGTCACTTTAAAGACTCAACGACCTGCAGGAAAAGTCGGTAGAACAGCTGTTTACTTACCCCGTAGAAGATGTCGATAACTTGTGCCCGCAAGGGCAACCCTTGTTTACAGCGGTGCGGCCCGCACCGCTCTATTTAGAAGACGAGTGAAACGGTTCAGTGTGTCCGAGGGCCAATCGTTCCGATCCCACCTCCTAGGAGGGGGACGGCCGCGGGGGCAGCAGTTTGCTGCCTCCGCGCCCACCTCACTATTCTCCTTTCGCCCCGAACGGGATCGGACCTGTTCCTTCCGTGTGAAGATTTTCTCACAGGAGGAGGCCACGGCGCCCCATGACCTCTCGTCGCGGACCATGGCTTCTACCATGGCCCGTGACGAGAGGTCCCATTCTATGACGCACTGGAGGGCCCGACCTCACCGGCGAAGAACGGGGATTCCTCCAGCGCATGCTGCGCGGAGTCAAACACCGCGCCGCATAGGTGGCACATAGCCGTCACCTCCGCCCCGATCTTGCACAAGTACTCACCGAAACATCCATGTCCGGCGAACACCTGCGTGAGGCGGTACATTAGCCTACCATGGCCGCGGTCCATCCGTGCATCCAAGCAGAGACTAGAGGCGTCAGGGCAGCCTACAGATGACCTATGGTCTATTTTTCTAAAGAAGATGCCTGGGAGGTTGTCCTGCCTCGGTGCGTGGCCTGGTGGAGATCCAACGCGTGCTGCGTATTTCGTGGGACGTTGTGACGGTCTCAATGCCACTGCGTGTCTCTTTCCATCCTCCGGCACTTCAGCACGAGAATCTCTCGCTTAAACGTTCGGTAAACCAACTTCCTTCTTTACCCTGCGATTTCCACGTGTAGCGTTTAATAACCTACGTATTAATTTAATCCCCTTTTAATATGTTGCTCAATATTGGGGTACAATACATTCTTTCAAAAGAAATAAACTTTTTCTTATTCATGTATTTTTACTCTTGACGTGTGAAAACGTTCAGCGTCTCGTCAACATTCTCCGCCATTTCCAGGCAATAGATGACTAACGGGCGCGTGCCGAACGCAGTTCCTACTATCTGAGATTGTAGGTGGGTCCTTCTCGAGGGGTTTGTAATACCTGCGATGGAGACAGACGACCGTAGGCGAGGACTCACGTTGACGGTCGCACGTCATTGGCCAAGGCGCGACGAGTGAGAGATACACAAACGTCTCGTGATCGCGGCAATACCGCGAAAACTCGGACCTACCTCTCAGGCATCTTCTTTAGAAAAACAGACCATAGGCGATGATCGCGAGCAAACGTAGACGCGCAAGCCGGTAATAGCCGAATTCGACACGATAACTGCCGAACTTCGCGGTGAGACGCGTGGTAAGTGCTCGCCGCGACGAAGCTGGCTTCTCGGCGCACATGACATTATACCGCGGCCCAACCAATCCTGAACATGTCTTCTGTCGTCATGTCCTCTACGCCCTCACCCACACAAAACAATTCACATCAAATCATGGCCCCCTCAATACTATTCCACTTTTGTTCGAAACACTTTCCAGTATCCCAAATATTTTCAGAGATATTCCAGGGGATCGATTTTAAGGGGGCATTAACCCTCTCTACTCGATAATATTCGTAAGAATATATTTACATTTCTTGCGAATTTTATCGAGTAATCAGAGTTAATGCGATACAGATGGATTCGACTCAAATACCGGGGGCACAAATTATCGACATCTTCTACGGGGTAAGTAAACAGCTGCTCTACCGACTTTTCCTGCACGTCGTCGAGTCTTTAAAGTGACTGTACGCCCCTGATGAGACGTGATCCGCTAACATTCCGTTCGCGCGGATTGCCATGATTAGTTTATATCCGAATGTCCTACGTCTATTTTGGACATCCCTAGGACGTTCGTAAGACTTAAATTTCGGATGTTCTAGAAACGTCCGTTCCAAAAGTTCTACGGATGTTCTCAAGATTTAAATTTTGGATGGTTTCGTTTAATATTTTTGCCTATGTCATTCCGTGCATGGTGATGGAACCCCATGAACAAGGTGTCAGTCTTTAAAGAATCAATAGAGAAGTGTAACACCAGTGGTTTGGTGCAAAAACCTCAAGAAAGTTGAAAAAACATGTTTTTTCTTAAACTGTCTCTAACCAACACAGAATCAGAGGTTTGCTGCGAAAATAGAAATAAACACAATGTTCTTGGAGATCATAATCCCTAGACCTATATTTTCATTATAATTCCTTATAGGAAATTTAACCTTTTATTTATTTTAACAGGAATTAACTAGATCTAATTTCTACTAAATGCGGAAATCGCAAGAAAGTTAATCTTTTATTTGTTAAACACAAACCAACCTAACCTAACTCCTATCACCTTGTACAGAATGAAACCTAACCGCAAATTTTAAATATTTGGGAAACGTTTCTTATACGTCTTTTAAGACATTACCATAGCGTTTTTAAAATCTCTTTAAACGTTCCCAAAACGTACAGGGAATGTTACTTTTACACATTCGGAAAACATTCTGAGAATGTTGACACAGGACGTCCTCAAGATGTTTCACTTTGTAAATAGGACCTTCCTAGGACATTTTAAGATCTTAACGAGGACCTAACGGGGACATATGGACCTTTTCGGGACATCCTCTGAATGTAGGTACAGACCGTCCAGAACGTACGTCCATAGGACGTACATAGGACGTATTTGTGCTATTTGGGATGTAGTTTTAAAGTATCTTGTTTTTCAAAAATTTCCAAAGTTACTTGAACTTTAAGAATTATAAATAAAATATCTACTCGTAATGAAATTTTCTAGTTTATCATACGACTCAAATTTGGTTTTATCTATAAATATTTGCGTTACCTGCCTTTGTATGCAATGAATTTGTTACAAAGAAATGGAGATTTTTTTAGCAAACATATAGAGAAATATAGCGAATTGACTGACAACGTGAGTTCAAACGAATAGGGACGGCAATTTCGATCAACTTTTTTTGGTGGATATAAAACGAAAGTAAAGGCACGTGTATTTGGAACTGTGACTCGTATCTCAATATTTGTTCAATATTTACTATGATTTGTAATAAAAAGGGTGTAGTAAACTAAATACTGACGTTCATATGTTTAATAATATAAAAATAAGTAAACACCTTGGCTTTTAGAATGTTGAACAGTATGTATTTTTTGTATTTTTTGTATCAGCTTGTTGTACAGTTCGTATCACACTATAACATTCTTATGAGACGTAGAAATGTTATACTTGTTTTCATTAGCACACATTATGTTGTTCCCGCGTGCTACACTTCTAGGAGTGTGTATTCTTTTTGTAAAGCTCACATTTTTCTTTCTATTTACCTCGTTAGTGTAGAACTTTTTACAAGCAACCCCTTCACTGTATTCATTTCCTTTGATCGTCTGAGGACAAACGAGTTTTCCTGTTCTTTTTTTTTGGTTTAACTAACCCGCTGATCAACAATGAAGCATTGCTTCACGGATTATTTTTCACTTTTCGCGTAATTACTCGTTTCCTCTGAGAATTGAATACTTACGCGTATAGTCATTGCGAAATATGTAGTTTCAAAGCGACCACCATGTTTTGTAATACGTACTATTATATGTATATTATCATTATACGAAGGAAACAGTACTTTTCAAATAAAAGTAAATGAAGTCTTTTCCAGGATAAAATATGTTAATATCTTGACGCACTCTAAATGTTCTGTTTTAAATTTATTTTTATACACAAAACAAATGTTTGTTCAATATAGTGTTGATTTATGTATTATTGTGACCATTAGTAAATTTTAAAGCCAGACATGAATAAGTAATTTATCAATTTCGTCGCACAAATAAATACTATAGTTATTCTCCGGTTATCAGAATGTGAAATTATCTTTACTCAAATTCAAAGTAAAAAACACTGTATAACATGAACAATTAATTCTCTTTATATATCTGAAACTTATTCAGCATTAATAATTTACACAGAATAATCTTTAAAAACCTCTGAGTATTTCTTTCACACCAGTCGAGAACGTCGACAGCCAGAATTATTTTTGATCAATTTAAAACTTCGACCTATTTTAGGCACGGTTTTGCGATACGCCTATTGTAAAAAAATTGTCTTATCTCTAATCATTTTTATGAAACGTTTATTACGGTTTAAGGATGTGAGAGGATTTTACAGTTCGCGCGCTGACGTGTGTGTGTGAGAGACACAGAGCGGTAGTGTCGCTCTGTGTGGTGTGAGCCGGAAACGGCACACTTAGAGAAAGAATGTGTGTCGAGAGAGTCGTGTTAGATCGCAGTAGAAATGTATAAATTTGTTATTATAAGTAAGACGTATATATTAATAAATAACCTATAGCTCTAACAAAGGAGATTTCTGCGATCGACATAAATATAACGATATCTGTAGTAGATACTTACACAAGATGTTAATAAAAATGTGGGACACTTTCACAGAGTACATTCTATATGCACAATTAAGACGAAAATCAGGAACGACAAAATTGCATTCGAGGGTTTGTTTCCAAGTTTTTTAATTGTCGAAAATACAGGCAAAATACGAATGAAATGCGTCTGGCGCAATGGTTCATACTACTTCAACAGTCAATTTCTTACATGGGATCGATCGATGAAGTAGTTAACCCCTTGTTGCCTTATGATTTCTTTAACGTCTACAGTCGCTAGAATTACTTTCTGGTCGATAGTTTCCCAGAAACGAAAAGAATTCTGTACTCTTAGTATTTGTACAAGGTGTGAGGAAATTATATGTCGCTGCTATCATAGTCGTATTTTACACCTTCGATTTGGCGGAGATACAGGCAAGAATGTTGCCGTAAAATTCACGTTGACCTTGGATTTGAAGGTCAAATTTTTGTTATCGTTGCATTATATTCTACTCATCGCGAGGATACGAAGTCTGAAAGGACCCATGGGTCGGAACTCAAACCGTTCTCTTGAAAAATGATGTTCAAGTTTCATTCACTTTCAAACTGCTTTTATGTATAATATTTTGAATCGCGCAGTCAGATACAACTCAAATATCATATTTTTAATACCACATATCAGTGGCTCCATAAATATATACATATAATAGTCAATTAGCAAAATGTTCATTAATCCATTGATTAATGAAATATTTTTTACTTTTTAGGAAATCAAATGAAAATATAATACAATAACAGTTCAAATTAATAATAATTAATAAAATAATAGAATACACTGAATTGGTAATTAAAGAATGACGTAATATGAAAGAAAATTTTATAAATCAAACAAAAGCTCTTATAGTACATAAATATGTATATATCTTAAAGAAATTAGAGTATGCGTCCAATTGAAATAATAATCAATATATGGGCTCGACTAGAATCGATGTTCGAGGCAAAATTATCGAAAAAATTATTACTGAACAAAATCTAGTACTTCTAAACTCCAATGAACCTACACACTTCAACATCTCTTCTGGTACCCTAAGCTCAATAGATTTGTCCATATGCTCACCACACTTAGCCGAAGTCCTTTCATGGAAAACGTCGACCGACTTGTATGACAGTGACCATTATCCGATTACTATAACAATAGAATCCAATAATAACCCAGAAGAAATCTTTATACCAAGATGGAAATTCAAAAAAGCTAACTGGAAAGAATTCCAAGAACACATAGAAACAAATAGTAATACTCTCTCAAACCCCAGCTGTTACACAAATAACGAACTAGACAACATACTTGAAAAATTCGAAAACCTCATAATAAATGCAGCAACCAAAAGCATTCCAACAACTACGGGAAAATTCGGAAAGAAAAATTTACCCTGGTGGAATGAAGAATGTGAATTAGCGATAAAAGAAGCTAAACACGCTTTTAATACCTTCAAACGACACAGAACCCTTACTAACCAAGTAGAATATAAAAAGAAAAGAGCAACAGCGCGACGAATAATTAAAAATAGTAAAAGGAAATCATGGTACGAATTCATTTCAAACCTAAAAAAAGACACACCAGACAAAGAGATATGGAATAAAATCCGCTCTATAAACAACAACAAAAAATACATGAAAACTCCACCTATCCTTAAGACAGAAAACACATATACATGCAACTCCTTGGAAGCAGCCAATCTTCTAGCTCAAAATTTTGAAAAAAATTCAAGCGATGACAATTATAACCAAAACTTTTTAAAAATAAAAACAGAAGCAGAAACACAGCAAAACTATTTCAACGAAACAGAAGCAAACAGCAGTTCAAATATCTTAAATAAAGAATTTTCACTATCAGAAATGCAAAACACTCTCTATTCGTGCAAAAACACCAGTGCTGGACCAGACAATATACCTAACATCTTTTTGAAAAATCTACCAACCTCAGGACTACAATACCTTTTAATTATTTTCAACAGTATATGGCAAAAGAACATTTTCCCGAACAAATGGAGAGAAGCAATAGTTGTTCCTATACCAAAACCAGGCAAAAACCCAAGCCTCAAGGAAAACTATAGACCTATAGCATTAACCTGCTGCATGTGCAAACTTATGGAGAAGATGGTCAATAACAGGCTCAAATGGTATCTAGAATCCAGAAATCTAATCTCTCCACAGCAACATGGATTCAGGCAATTTCACTCCACAACCGACAGCCTCATTACTATAGAAACAGCTGTTTGCGAAGCTTTCATCAATGACCAACACCTAGCACTTGTCGCGTTAGACATAGAAAAAGCATACGACATGGTCTGGAAACATAGAATCATTAAACTACTTGCAAAAAACCAAATAAATGGACATATGCTCAATTTTGCAATTAACTATCTAAAAAATAGGACCATTCGAGTAAGAGTAAATGGGCAGCTTTCAGAGTTAACTGAAATTCAAAACGGTGTACCACAAGGAGGAGTTATAAGTGTCACCTTTTTCTTACTAGCCATCAACGATATCATGCAATCTCTCCCTACTCCTATCAAATGTACAATGTATGCAGATGATGTAACTATTATGATCGCAGGAAAAAACATTAATACCACTCAACAAATTCTTCAAAATACACTAAACAAATTACAGTCGTTCGCCAATAATACCGGATTCAAATTCTCACAGTCTAAAACCACAGTCACCGTCTTCAAAAAAAACAACAAAAACAAAAACAAAGTAGAAATAGAACTATTTTTAAACAATCACAAGTTACCGGTATTAAAAGAAGTGAAAATACTTGGATTAATCCTTGACGAAAAACTAACATGGAAAAATCACATATTAAACCTTAAAGATAGCTGCAGCAAAAGGCTTAATCTTTTAAAAGTATTAGCTTCAAGAAAATGGGGAGCAGAACAAGAAATAATTAAAAAGACTTATCAAGCATTAGTTCTATCAAAATTAGACTACGGATCAATTGCTTACATCTCGGCAAAATCAAAACTACTACAACTCTTAGAGCCTATACAAAATACAGCAGCAAGACTAGCTACTGGCGCCTTTCGAACCAGCCCAGTAGAAAGTATACTATGTGAGGCAAACCTTATCCCGCTCAAATTCAGAAGAAAAAAATTATGTTTGAATTACGCTGTTTCTACCTCAGCTACACCACAAAACCCAATTCATAATCTGTTACAATCAAAAACCTCTGAGGAACCTTATAAAAAAAAGAAAAACTACCCAAAACCTCTAAGTATTAGAATTAAAAACTATCTACAAGAACTAAATCTAACAATCCCTCAAATACAAATACGGCAGTCTAGCAAAACCCCTCCTTGGATCAGATATACTCCAATCGTTCTTAAACCAAACATTCAAAAAACCAACCTTGAGCAAAGCACTCTAAAAAACCTTTTTAACACAAAAATTAGTCACTACAGTAACTTTACTCAGATCTACACTGACGCATCAAAATCTAAACGAGGAACAGGCTGTGCCATAGTACTACCAAACAAAAATCTTGTATACAAACTACCAGACGAATTCACAATTTTCGATAGTGAAGCCTTCGCAATATTAGAAGCACTAAAACACATCAGAGGAGCCAAACTCAAAAACTCAATAATCTTTTCAGACTCTAATAGTGTGTTATCAGCCATAGAACACCAATCTCAACATCACTATCTGGTACAAAACATCTTAGAAGCATATAACGATATTAAATCAACACACGAATCCACAGAAATAATTCTCAGCTGGGTGCCATCTCATGTAGGCATCGAACCAAATGAGAAAGCTGACTTTTTAGCTAGAAACGCAGCTGAAAATCACAATAAATACATACATCTAACCCTACCTCTTAACTACAAGGAAGCCCAAAAACTGACTAAAAATGCAATACACAACGCGTGGAACGAAAAATGGCAAAATATAACACCACAAAAACTCCATAAAATCAGGGAAAATATACATGAAAAAAGCCCGGCATTAAATTTCTCAAGACAAAATCAAATCACCATAAATAGACTGAGAATTGGGCACACGAATTTAAGCCACATACACATTATAACAAAAGGAAACCCAAACATGTGCGACAATTGCAACATCCCACTAACAGTGCAACACTTAATTATCGACTGCCCTCTATTTCAAGAACAAAGAAGAAAGCATCACATACCCGAAGACCTTAACACAAGTCTCAACGATAAAGCTTCATCTGAAAACACCTTAGCCTTCCTAAAAGAAATCAATTTTCTACACCGCGTCTAGACTCAAAACTATAAAAATAGCAGTAACGTATATCTAATCAAATATATGTAACGTAGTCCTAAGTCGCTAATGACCCTCAAGAGGTTGATGCGACAATAAATAAACAAATTAAAAAAAAAAAAGAAATAATCAATATATGTATGATATAAATAATTAGAAGGTTAGGGATTTCTACAAAAGAATTCCTTCCGTACCTGAAGTTCCACGTGTTGTGTTATAAAGAAATATAATTTCATTCATCTTAATTAAGTCAAGAAGTAAACAGCTGAGAATTATACGTTTTAGATTCTTTCTCGTATATACCGCGGATAAAAAAAGTATTTATACAAGACTCATATAGATTCTTTTAAAAAATTTCTACAACACTATTTCGCCCTCAGCTGTAGTAAACTTGTAAATAATATTGCTTTTTACCATCGTATTAGGTTAGCCAAAATAGTAATGTCAGATTTGTGCAGGAAATGATGCTTTTTTGATTTCAATACAAAGCACTGCTCCTAACTAATAAAATATTTAATACATGTTTTAGAAGCTGACACTTCAACGCGGCATTTAAAAAAAGATCATTACTATTGGGTTAAATTTTCTTAACCCTCTGTAACCAAACATATCTTTTCACCCTCCGTATACAAACTGAGTCGTTTATGTCAAAGCCTAATTTTTTACTGCTTTAGACTTTAAAAAAATCCGAAAGAACTCTGGGATACTTATTAAACTCTATTACATTATACAATCGTTCGTTGTAAAACCGTTTTCAATAAAAATAAAAAATTTGAAGGAATGTCTGTGAAAAATGAAATTTCGTTTAGGTGGTAAACAACTTACATTGCCTATGAAGGGTTAAATTGACCCTGGTTTGAAAATCAGTGACGGAGAGGTGTATTTTCGAGCAATTATGTTTTTTATTTCCGTTCGTTTACAGCACCATCGCCATGCGCGTAGAAAATCTTTTTTGTTGTTTGGGCACCGTGTTTCTCTTTCCAGGAATACTGACGATATTTATTCCAAAAGAGTATCATATTACCTCTTATATCCATTTTATACAGGGAGTTTACGCTATTACTAGCCTGCGTTCCTCTCACACATGGTAAGTATTACAGAAAATTGAAGTAGGAAACGTTTTGTAGCTTTCTATGACCAAGGCATATCAATTTTAGGGTATATCAATTTTTTACATTTGCAATATTTTTCGGGCAACATAGGTGAATTTTTATTTTTTAAACGGAATGCTGTATAGATTTTTAAGTCATATGAAAGCGTATAACAAGACAAATTCATTAATATGATATAGACTGACCTACAAGTTTATATAAGGTCAGAAATTAAAGAAACATTTTAAATATTTTATACCAATGTGTTTACATGTTTTTCTCATTGATACAGCTTAGCTCGTTAAATATGACTGATTTTTTGTTTTCATCCAGTATCAGAGTGTTCACTTCTACATTTCTGGATTTTTTGTTATGGGGCACTGTTGGAGATATCGTTTAAGGAGTTATATAAATTTTGAAAAAATCGATTTTTGGGTTTTAATATTTTCTTACAGTACATCAGTTTAGAAATATTGTGTGAAAGTTTCATGTTGATCCGACCAAAATTGGCCGAGTTAGGTTTTCTAGGGGTGCGTGAGTCATGAATACTGTGCCCCAATGCAATTTATGGTTGTGTCAGTAAATTAAGTTATAAAGCTATATGAAGCCGTAATACTAAGAATAACTATATATAAAAAATTTGCATTGATTCGGTTGTAAACCTGACTTGAAACTTTAAACGTGTTCTTCTCAAAACCACATTTTCAAAATCGGTGACCAAAATATCTCGAGAACCGCTGCACCGAACTGATTCAGCTTTGGTGGACACATTCTAGACATAAAAATCTAGTGCCTGATCGTGACTTTTTGTATTTCATTGCGTAGTTTTTATTTTATAGATAAAAAATGAACGATTTTTTGGCGAAAATCGATACCTCGATTTTGAACAGCCGCCATTTTGTCGTAAATTACTTTTTCAGGATAATGAACGATCAGGCACTAGATAATTTAATATATTAAGTAAATTTGCTCGGATTTTTTATTTTAGATAAACGAACTCGAAGTTACAGTGGTCACCAAAAAACGCCTAAAATAAAAACGCCGCCGGGAGATTACTATTTCCCTTATTTATTCATATTTTGCATTGAAGAAATTATTATAAGCACTTTAAAATGTACACTTTCGAATACAATGATATGTTTAAAAAAGTTTTCAAGTTTTTTATTAATAAATTCCGAAAGTACATGTCTTTTTTGGAGCTCGCAGGTAGGCATAACCCCTTAAGATACACTGTCCAGAAATGTACACGATTTAAAAAACAACCGTAGTAGCAATTATTGTTGACATTTTGACGGGCCTTTGTTGCAGTATTGGTTGGCCAATAGTTAGAATTGTCAGCCCTTTCTTGCAACTGGGCCAACGATCAAAACCAACGTAGGGCCCGAGTCATTATAATACGAAGGGCCAATCGGAGGTTTCTTTCTGTAGGGCCAATTGAAGGGCCGGGTACAACAAGGGGACTAGCGCTCGAAAATGCGAAAAAGTATTGTCCACATGCTACACAAAATTGGAAAATTAAATGTTATCAAACTGGATTTAAAAAAATATAGCGTAGTAAGGCTCATCACGACACACAGTGTTTCTATTTACAGTTTTTTTATCCAATCATTATTATTCGAGATAAAAATTATAAACGAAAAATTTGTCTTCGTCCAAAGTCAATATTTTTTTAAACATAAACTGCGATAACTTGAGCAAATATTAACGGATCGTTATGAGACTTAAAACAATAAGTTCGGAAAACTCTAGCGAAGCCGTAAAGTGTATGCACAAAACCCATATGTTAGAAAATGTAATAATATTTAATTACAAACTAGTACTGGGCATAACATATGCTTCCCAACATTCGCCGATAAAAAGGATCGAGGCAATTTTGAGGTACATGTAACTTGCAGAGAGAAAGTTGTTCCTTAAGGGGGGAGACTCCTTTGGGGCCAACTCCGAATCGATCGAAGCGCTGATATAATCAAT
>NW_015374463.1:0-473 GCF_001272555.1 Dufourea novaeangliae | reverse complement strand
CCATGTAAATATGTTATTTCTTTTAAAAATATCCTCTTCCTGTAATTTCTACCGTATTTCAATAGTCACGGGGGTCTAACGATACCCCATATTTGAGTCAAGTATATACGTTACTGGGGATTAGGTAGTGCGCATGCGTGGGAAAAATCCACGTCCTGGCATCACTGTTATGGCCTTCCACTTTACGTCCGCCGTGCTGGCACACACAAGCATATCCCAGCCCTGTCCCTGTGCGCTGGCCGTTCGAGAGACGGTGAGCTATATTTAGAAAAGAGTGGGGGTAAACCGTACCACGATTCTGAAATCATTGTTGCTTGGAAATCCTGTTCGAATATCACTGCGGCGAAAATTCACGTTCTCGACGCGATGCCCCGCAACCTAAGCGCGTGAGCAACAGTCAAGCGACCCTTTTCGTATCCCAATGCGGCGGTTTTACTTTTTATTTTGAATTATTTTATAATTTCACTTTGTAA
>NW_015374462.1:0-228 GCF_001272555.1 Dufourea novaeangliae | reverse complement strand
CAGTTATTAAGTCTACGATGAACCACGTTAAACTACAGTATGAACAAGTATCGCGATGCAAGTCTTGTCGCCAGAAGCTGGTTTAAGAAAATAGGAAAGACGGGCGACACCTCGCTAACCCGGATCCATCTTTTACTGCCATGGAGCTTTGGGCTGGACACCTGTGTACCAGACCCGAACCAAAGGAGTACACAAGCATGGTAGTGCAAGCGAGATTCTCTGTTTACG
>NW_015374461.1:0-528 GCF_001272555.1 Dufourea novaeangliae | reverse complement strand
AGAGAATATGCACTCCGTTTATCTGTAATAATTACTTGGTATACAGCTAAATGGGTTAGTTGTTAGTTAAGTTAAGTCGATTGTAAGACTAGTGTAAGCTCAAGAAAGAAAACATCCGCCGTGGTATTTCGATATTTATTTTAATTAACTGTGTTTCATTTTGATTTATTTTAATTTATTTTAATTGTTTAATTTTGATTTATTTTAATTAATTGTGTTTAATATAATTTATTATAATTAATTGCGTTTAATATAATTCATTTTATTACTTATGCTTTATTTTAATGTATTCTAATTAACTGTGTTTAATTGTATGTGCTTTATTTTGATTTACTTTAATTATATGTGTATTATTTTGATTTGTCTTAATTATAGGTGTTTTATTCTGATTTATTTTAATTGGGTACTTGTGTTTTATTTTAATTTATTATAATTAGGTACTTGTGTTTTATTTTGATTTATTTCACTTCAATAAACTCAAGAAAGAAGCCATCCTCCGAGGGATTTCAATATTTATAGTATAAGCGT
>NW_015374460.1:8795-87768 GCF_001272555.1 Dufourea novaeangliae | reverse complement strand
TTTATGTAATTGTGTAATTGCAATTTTGTATTTTAACCACAGTTAAATAAAATATTTGGAATTGTTCATTAATACTGTTTTGAATAATGTTCAATGTGTATGTATACATAAAAGAAGAAGGGGATGCAGCAAAACAATTTTTATTCATATGTTATGTCGCGATACAAATTCTATCTTCTTAAAGAGACTCTGATTTATGCCATGTTTGAACTTATTTTCATCAGGAGAATCTTCTACATATATTTATAACATTTTAAAGAAAGTACACAGTAAAAGATCATACGCGTCGCCGAATACGTTATTGTTCCATTATGTCAAAAGAGTCTTTTGAAAAGAGGTACTTTAGGAATTTCAGAGGTTTTGAAACGGATCATTATTCGCAGTATACTGCTTTTTCGAGCGCCTAAAGCACTTCTTTCAAAACCTCTGAAATTCCTAATTATCTCTTTTGACATAATGAAACAATAACGTATTCGGCAACGCGTATGATTGCCCTTGCCGTTGAAACAGCTTTTAGAAATTGATTACTATCGAATTTTCCAAACTATTGCAGTTAAATCTAATAGATTTTTGTACGAATGTTCGGAGTAGTAATGAGTAGGGTTTTAAGGATAACATATAATTGTAAACATAATTTATGTGTATACAACATAATATGTATGTATATAATAAAAAATTTAGATATTGAAGTGGAAAACATTTATTTTCTTCTTTTTAAATGCTTCCCGAATTAATATTTTTTAACTTTTTTATTTTACTTAGAGGTTACAAAGTGAAATTATAAAATAATTAAAAATAAAAAGTAAAACCGCCGCATTGGGATTCCAACAGGGTCTCTTGACTGTTGCTCACGCGCTTAGGTTGCGGGGCATCGCGTCGAGAACGTGAATTTTCGCCGCAGTGATATTCGAACAGGATTTCCAAGGCAGCAGGATAGTAGAATCGTGGTACGGTTTACCCCCACTCTTTTCTAAATATTGCTCACCGTCTCTCGAACGGCCGGCGCACACGGCAGGGCTTGGATATGCTTGTGTGTGCCAGCACGGTGGACGTAAAGTGGGGGTAGCCGGGACGCATAGTGGGAGACGATGGTACGTCGGAGTGGGAGAGTGGTGGGGGTAAACAGTACCACGATTCTGGCATCACTGGCATCAGGCTGATGCCATCAGCCCGTGCATCGAATCAATCAGAATCAATACCCCAGAATCCCATAATCAGGAGAATTATTTCTGTCAACACTACAAATGTACATTATCAATGATGTAATGCCTCCACTCAGAGGTGGGTAAATACACGAATTTTTCAGTTTATACACGACACGTGTCGTAAATGTCGTATATCTGGAATGAAAATATCTATAACGTGTTTCTAACCTATAAAACGTTTTTCGTATAGGATATAAAGAAATGTCAATTTATTAGCAATTATAATTCTGATTAAAAACAATTAAATTAAATTCGGTTACATTAATGAAAAAGGGATGTTAAAAGATTTCAAAAAAGTGGTACAGAATAATAAACATAGTTTGTTTAGATTGAAACTTATGTTAATAAAAAGTTTATTTTTACTTAGGATGAAGTAAGATTGATCATTTACTTGAAAATTTGTTTCTTTTTATGTAATATCCCTTTTAGTGTAATTGATTCAGAACATTTGAAAGCATTTATTAATGCACTGAATGATCAATATTAGCCTCCTACAAGGAAGGCACTGGCAACAACGATGTTGGATGCACAATATGATGAGGTTGTTAATTCTACAAGGTAAGGATGAACCACAAGATTGAGTATTACTAATTGATGGTGGAAAAATTCAACAGTTAATAGTAAAACTGTTGTGGCCGTAGCCAATGTTACATCTTACAAGTGGCCCAAAACCTTTTCTAGACTCTTTGAACTTTAGTACAACAAGAGAAACTGAAGAGGTTCTGAGTGAAGTTGTAAAATAATTGATTTCATTAATACTGATAGTTTTACATTTATTGATATTAATATTCATTTCACAAACGTTTTCAGTCTCATCTGTACCGACAGTACTGCAACTTACCATATTTATATCATCTCTTCACAGCTGTATTTTCAATATCACAGTTACACACTAAAAACGCTACATTTGCGCCTTTTTTCATTCTGTCTCCTACTGAACTCCAAAGGTTCATATGGATTATGTTCATTTGTACCATTTATTTTTTGGCAATCACAGATAATTTATATACCTGTATAATAAAAGTTAATTTGAGTTTACATTTCGTGTTTACTATTACACCTACAATATTACATTTTTAACATTACATATGAAAAAGAGATAAGTATGTATTGTTTTTACTTATTTTTAAAAAGTTTTTCTACTTTTAATTGTTTAAACGTTGAAATAATTAATATTTCTATTTACGACATTTGCGACAAGTGACACGTTCAAACTGGACTCAAACCGATATATACATATACATATACAACGTGTCGTAAACGCATTCCCTACATGGTATAAAATACGTACCCACCTCTGGTGGTAATAATTATTGCCCTACCCTGTATATGTCTATAATGTAATATACAACCAACTGTGTGTCAGGTGGGTCAGGTGTTTATGAATGTCACAGTGTTTATGAAACGCTTTGGGATATATAGAGAAAATATGATTGAATTATTTTACAAGTAATAGTTTTAAGTGATTCAATCATGAGAAAATTAAGCCAAAAAATCTTTAAATGCATTACCATCATAATCAATGGTTGTCAGTTGTCACAAATACTATTTCATGGGTAATAACAGAAATATTTACTGATATTTACTACCAACCTATGTTCTGAAATTAGAGAAAAACATACTAATAAATTGGGTACGTATAATATGCATTTAGTTTTTGTGATATCTAATGCAACTGAGACACGTTTTTTTAATGTTTACATAAATATAATTATATATTTAATTAAATACGTAATATCTGAAATAATGATGTTGATTCTAGAGTCAGAAATGAGTCTGACACTTTTAGAAAATGAAGAACGGTGTTTCGGTGGAATGACATTTTTTGCACAAAGTCATCCAATTGAAGTTTGCGGAAGTAATGGTTTACCGCTTACACCAAATTCAATAACCATATATGGAAAGTCACAATTCCTGAAAACTATTCACCACCCGAATTTATCAACTTACCTTGACATAATCAGGAGTAAACATGGTGAAAAATCAATTCTTAAATTTTAGACATTCAGTAATCTTTTGTGGAATCATGTGATGTATATTAACATTGTATAATGTAAATTACTTTTCAGAGAGGATAGTGGTAGTTACGGAATATAATGGAGATCCATTAAGTAATAAGGAAAACTTAAGTATAGATGATATTATGAAAATAGCATTTCAATGCTTATTAGGCTTGGAACATATGAACATGTTAGATCTAGTGCACAGACATTTAAGTCCAGAAAATATACTCATTAATAAAAGTGGAAATGTACAATTATATAATTTTGGTTTATATTATATGACTGATAGTGAAAAGAATGTGTCTTTTCCGATTGGGTATGTATAAATAAAAGCTTTATTAACTTCGATATAATTCACATTCAAATTATAGAGATTAAATGTGAATTTTTTACATTTATTTATAGTTACCCAAAGTATACAACACCTGAAGTATTTTTAAGTTCTGGTATTAGTAGTCCGAAAGTAGATTCTTGGTCTCTGGGTATGATTATTGCAGAATTACTATTAGGGAGACCTATATGGCCAGCTGTAAAATTATCTCAATGTTTGAGGAAAGTTCTTAGTTTAATACATTGTGAGACTTCTGTATTCGAACGTTTGGCAAGGGAAAATAATTACTACAATACTTATATGGTTGTAATTTTTCTTACTACATTATTACAATGCTTTATTACTTTAGAAAATAGTAATGATTTATTATTGCACCAGGAATTACCTGACAACGTGAAAGAATTTGTAGATTGTTGTCTCCAAATACACCCCTCAAAACGTAAAACACCTAAAGAATTGTTAAAGCTGCCAATATTTAAAGAATTCTTGTTGAACAATGAAAAAGAAAGGGAAGAAAAGCGTTATAACAACATTATTGTAAGAAAAATGGATGAGTTATACTATTTATGGCAGTTGGCGGGTGGGGACATTACTGTGGAACTAAAGAAACAAGGTCTTATCAGATCACGACCGCCTATTCTATCTATTCCAAAGTAATCAGAAAAGTTTTATAAATAATTTATTGCATACAAATGAAGAATGGTTAATTCATTTTTGTTTTTAGTCTAGTTATACTCTTAGGTCAAATGTTCGGGCGTAGAGACACTGCTGGCTTACTTGATCTTCGTGTGGTCAAAGTGCCTCTCGATACACTCAGACAACGATTATCTCATATTCCGTATATAGCAAATTATCCGTGGTTAACAAATGAGTAAGTATACTGAAACTGTGTTAGTAAAATTTCTATATTTTCAACTCGTTAATTTGAATATCAATTTTACAGAATTATTTTATATGATAGATTATTACAGGTAATTGTACTATACATGTATGAAATTTTTTATTTTAGCGAACCTATGGATAGCTTTAAATATGGATACTTAGCAGAGACCGAATTTTATATCTAAAGGCGAGAAGAGAATCTTATATCAATAACAGATTGCTTACATAAATAAATATTTAGTGTGAAAAACAGATATTTACATAGTCAGTAATTTATTATAACATGTATATTATCATTTGTTATAATTTAGGTTTATCCCATTACTAGAGAAGCAATTATAGAAGAAGCACATAAAGATATACCACCACCTGTTCGAGGAGCTGTATGGGCAGCATTACTTGGTATTACTGGTGATATTCAAAAGCGCTATGATATGATTGATAAAGAAACACCCACTCATACAGATAGACAGGTAGTGTACTTTGATGTTATATTGTACTATTTACTGATTTATTACACTGAATGTCGTTAATAATCTTTTAGATTGAAGTAGATATACCAAGATGTCATCAATACAGTGAACTATTGTCATCTGGTGCTGGTCATGAGGGATTACAAAGATTATTAAAAGCATGGGTACGAAATAATCCTCATTATGTTTACTGGCAAGGATTAGATTCTTTAACAGCTCCATTTCTCTATCTTAATTTTAATAATGAAGGTAATAAATTAAATATATTCTTTGTTTTCTTGTTATCTGTATATTTAAGACATAATACTTTCGTTATAGCTAGAGCATTTGAATGCTTATCTACTTTTATACCGAAATATCTTCATAAATTCTTTTTGAAAGATAATTCGGCTATTATTCAAGAATATTTAGGAAAATTTTCACAAATTATAGCATTTCATGACTCTCAATTGGCTAATCATCTCAGATCGATTAATTTTGTACCAGAATTGTTTGCTATACCGTGGTTTTTAACAATGTTTTCACGTAAGTTATATATCATCCATATTATTAGTATGGAAATATTTATGTATCAAGATATTCAATCGAATGTGTTACTTTCAGATGTATTTCCACTTCATAAAATACTTCACTTATGGGATAAACTTTTATTAGGAAATTCTTCATTTCCACTTTTAGTTGGTGTAGCGATATTAAAACAGTTACGCGATTCCCTTTTAACTTCCGGTTTCAATGAATGTATTCTTTTATTTTCTGATCTTCCTGAAATAGATATTGAATTATGCGTTAAAGATTCTATGATAATGTATCAAAACACACCAGCCAGCATTACGTATAGAAAACATCAGTTTAATCAACCAAAGGTATAAATATGCATTTGCATGTAAGATAAAGCATGGGTAACTGTTTCTTGTTCTATAGGGCAAATAATAGCTATGGATAGTATTTTTCATGCGTCTTAGTTTGTGCATCACTTGAATGTTAACTAATTATTGTCAGAAAGCGGTAGATAAAACGAACGAAAGAAAAACAAAACACTGGAATGTTGTGCCAGTTATTGAGAAAACTACGTCAATCTCGTTATCGGTAATTTTGATGAAGATACAGTAATGAACGTGAAAGTTTAAGTTTTCATTAGTAAGTAACTTGTACTAGCCGATTCCGCGAATGTGGAAAATTTATGCATATTGACAGTCTTTATCGTAAAAGAATGTAGAGAAGTACCTTCTAAAATACTTAGTTAATAGAAAATTGGGACAATTATCCATGCCTTGTTATTATTTTATATTTGTAAGCTTAATATTATTATATTCCATTAAAGGATATGAATTGGCCTGAACCTGAACCAGACACCGAAAAAATGCCAAGAATCAGCGTAGATGACTTTTTAAATTTATTAGAAAACAATCCAGAAAGGTTAATAGTTGTCGATGTACGTAATAACATACAGTAAGTATCTTATTCTTAAAAGAAGAAAGACATTAGCTAAAATCATTTTTACATTCCGTGTCATCATTTTACTTTCATAGATTTGAAAGAGGTGCTGTAGCAGGAAGTATTAACATTCCATTTACGAGTGTACAACTGTCTCAAACTCAAATTGAAACTCTTGGACCGCAAGCCAAACCGATCGCGGAAAATAAAAACAATATTGTTGTAATCATAGGACCTCATGATCAAAATAATGCCCTGGTAAATGTATTATTGTTATTATTATTATTATTATTATATTGTACGAGGTGTGATAATGAAGTTTCGAGAATAATTCATTTGCAAATTTTATTTTGAAAATTAAACAGATATCAGACTATCGCTTTCAAAGTAGTCCCGTGGAGACTGTTCACAGGCACTCCAGCTTCGGATTCATTGATCGTAACATTTTTGATATCTGTTTAATACCCGTGTTACGGCACGAGGTGTTACAATAAAGTTTCGAAGATAATTTTGTTTCGGTCAAAGTGGTCGTAACTGTTTATATTTGTTGCTACTTTGACAGAAACAAAATTATTCTCTAAACTTTATTGTCATACATTGCAAATCTAACACGGATATTAATTGAAATAGATACTAGAAATGTTACGATCCATGGATTCGACGCTGGAATACGTGTGTATAGCTTTAGGGGACTACTTTAAAGGCGATAGTCTTACATCTGTTTAATTTTTAAATAAAATTTTTAAACGAATTATTCTCCAAACTTTATTATTACACCTCGTACATAATTTTGTTCTTGAACAGCATTGTAATGAAAGAATCTTTTATAGTTTGCAGATTTTCTTGTGAAATGTGGAATTATGGGAGTATGTTCATTACAAGGAGGGATTTTTGCCCTGCGATCAAAGTCTCCAAGCGTTATTGTAGCCACACGTTAAAGGAAATACTATATGTACATTTGTGAAATCCTTTCTTATGAAGTATATTAAGATTGCATTTAACACTTGTAATGGTTATAATTTGTATATACACAAAATATTAATTTTGTTACATTGCTTGTATGTTTCGACTTATATGGTTATAAAATTTGTACAAAAAAATTAAATGTCGTCTGAACTGTAAATATAACATTTTCGTAAAAATTATTTTTTTTTATATTATTTATAAATAAATTAATGTATGTATGAAACATCATTCTAATAGTAAAGAAGTTGAAACTATTTTATTGTACCACAGCCGACTCTAGTACTAGCCGTGCTAAAGGTAAAAATGGCAACAACGCGAGAGTCCAGCTTCAATATACTCATCGTTCTCCTAACGGGTAGAATTGCATGCGGGACATGAGGCAACAGCGTCAGAAAAATGATAGTGTCCGGCAACACTGTCTTCGCGTAGCAAATACGAAAACACAACTTGATGGTAACGAGGAACAAAATTTCTTTGTGGGTACTGCCGCTAGATGTCGTATTATCAAGCCGTTCCAAATATCGATTATGTGTTTCCGCTGGCGTCCGATTGTTTACATCCGCGCTTCGATCGATTCGGAGTTGGCCCCAAAGGAGCCCCCAAGGAGGCGCTTACAGACGCCTAGAATATGTCTTCAAGACGCCCAGAATGCGTCTTAAAGGCGCCTTTGTTACCAATTAGGACATTCAGTCGTTCAGTCCTAAAATGGCTATAAAATGAGCGTCTTTAAGGCGTCATGTGCTATCTGGGTACAGCTCCATTATTTCGCGTGTGTTTATTTCGCCTGTATTTCTTCTCCACGTACTTCCTACGCGTAATACTTACTTTACATTTTCAGCGACGGATATATATTTTTATCAACAAAAGAAGATAAGTTTCCAATAATATTTACATTTTATCCTGTGCTACTGTAATTATGATTATGATGTTTTGAATGTGTTTATTTTTTTTCCGATATAAAACGACTCTACAGCATCGTATCTACGTGGACCAGATGCAACAGTTGTCAGAAGCGCAAATAATTTAATCTAATGGGACTTTGCTACGAATGTTTTTATATTTATGTACTGCAATAGTAACATCTAATTGTAAGAATAATTTGTGTATACATTTGTATGCAAATTGTCTACGCACTCAGGTTATTGGGAGTCTCATCGGTAACGTAGATTCTTACGGGCATCCGAACGGCCAGCTCACACGGACAGAAGCAAAGTATGCTTGTTTAGCAGAAACTGTGGAATAAAGTGGAGGACGCCAGGACGTCGTGGTGGTGGAACCAAGTTCCACGATTCTGGCATCACTGCTGCCGAATCCTCCATGAGCGGTGTTGCCACGTTGTCCAGCACGGCTAGTACTAGAGTCAGCTGTGACTATACATATCAAGTATAATCTATGAACAGCTACCCTACTGGTAGTCATAGAAACTATGTGAAAACATTACAATTTTCTGTTACAGGCTGTGATACATTAAAACTATTATTATTACTATTGTTATTGTTTTCCTGGAGCATCGTATTAATTATTTTTTGAACATGGAAAATGATATTTCTCCAAGTCTTCAGAAGTGGATAAAAAAGTGTTTAAAAAAAGAGTTTGAAGCTAGTATACAAAAATGTTTGGACGAAGGCATGGACTGCACCGATATTACTAAAAAAATGATACATTCCAAGGAAATGTCTGCTTTATTAAACACAATGCGAGCTACAATTGGCGAACAATCGGCTTCAAGATCGGCATCAACTTTATTTTCTGACTCCCGACCTCAATCATCTCTTTCTTGCCTCAGTGATCAAACAAGCGAAGATTGGAACTCTCCTTTTAATAATGATGAATACTATAATGTTATTGTCGATGAGATCGGTCACGATAAACCAGCTCATGTTAGATTAGCTGCATATGAAGTTTTATTGAAAAATGATCTGTCAAATTTAAATAACAATCCAATATGGAATTCTCTTAAAAAGGCTCTATTGGATAGTCTCACGGATGAAAGTAGACCCATTTTTGAAGCTAGTTTACAAGTTCATGCAAAATTGTTGTCATGTTTGCAATCGTATGATGTGTACATGAATTTGCAAGATGCATTTAATGCTCAATACCATTCTCAGAAGACATTTGAAATACTACCAACATTGTTTACTGGAATTAATTTTAAGTTCTTTCTACATGAAAGAGTATTTCATATTATACATTTGATACTTCAATATCACGAAGAGAAACTGAAATCTGCAAGAAATTCTGATAAACCTATGGAAGAGTTAATAGAAGAATTTATAATTTTTTTGAGTACACATGTACTTTGCAATGCAACGCAATCTAAGACGTTAAATGTATTGAACATTATTTCTATATTAGAACCACGTGCTGACTGGTGTAAGAAGTGGATTGTTAATTTTGCTAGCAGAAAAATGTTTCTAACTGCATTAGGCAAGTCGCCTAGTTTTCTGCAAAACATAATGTATCATGTACAAAAAGGATTGGAGGATCCTCCACATTCTGTATCAGTTTCTATATTTGATGAACCAGTGGAAGTTATCATTAATGGAAATACAATTGAAACAGTAACTTATCTTCATTGCTTGTGTTTTGTATCGCAGCTTTGTGCTCAAGAAGCAGGCAGGAGACTCTTGGATGAAAATGTCTTCGAAAATCCATTTTCAGTTTCTGAATTCATAACGGCTTCTTTGAAAGCTCTAAATAAATTGTCTGTGGATACGTTAAATGGGGTGTATGATATCTCTTGCTATGCTTTGCAAATTATTTTAGATAAGCCAACAATTTTATACAGTTCCGAGTTTTACCATATTGCACTATGTCACTTACCTTCATTATCTGAAAATAACATAAAAATATGGCCGCACACATTAAATATTATCTTACACATGTTAGATACAGTAGATGGTTCCATATTTCTTATCTCTGAATGCAAGGAGCACACAGTAAATTTTGAAAGTAACGTGATAAAATGTCCAGCTATGTTTATTATAGTAATAGCATCAAATATGTTAAAACAACCTTTTTCTATAATGAATGATGAATATCTTATTAAATTATTAAAAGTAATAGAAAAGCTATTCGATGTATTTGATGCCTATGAAATTGTACAATATAAAATAGAAAAGGAATTTTATCCTGCTGTGTCATATTTCTATAATAAGTTAGATAGATTCTATTTTGAAAATGAAAATAAAGCTCAACAGATAAATAGGTAACTTCCATTTTCTTTGATCTTTATTTCATTATAAAATATAATTACATAAAAGAAAATTTTATTTATAGTGCTGTTAATATGTTACTTCTTAAAATGGTATCCATACCCTTTGGATTAAAAGCTCTTGTTCGAGAGTCATCAGTATTTCAGGAGCTAATTGAAGGATGCATTGCACCCTTAAGAATGTCATGGAACTCAATGAGAGTAGTCAACTTTGTATCGTCTGCTGCATTTTTTCACTTGGGATACAATACACTGGCTAATCTTGCACCCCATATATTGTCAACTTTACTTTCAGAAACATGTAAAATATTAGAAGATGTACACTACTTTCACGATCCGTGGGATCATGAAAGTATTCACACATTTTTACATATATTAACATTCTTTTCTCTTAATTTCAAATGTAAGGTTATTGATAGAAACGAATTTTATTTTATTATTAATATATTAAAGTTATTTAAACATTCGAAACATTTTTAGGCTTCTCAGCATTTATGACGAATGCACAAGAACCATTTAGTAGTGATGAACAGTATTATCCCCATAATTTACCTGAACTCTTTAGAGACACAATAAATCCTGAATCGAATTATCATTATTTAGGACTTCTATCGTTAAACACTATGATTTGGAATTTAAATATTTATGTGTTTTTAATAGAGTTACTGGATTTCCAGGTACTTATGTTCACTGCAAGAATATTTGAAAAATACTTAATTTTCTTATTTCTTTTTCATATAAGAAACATTTTTTTAGAGTATTTTATTAAAACTTCACAATTCGAATACACAAGAAACTGAAAATGATGAAATAAGTACAAACTGCATTGATGATTACACCTTAATGCGGCATAAAATTATATATAAGACATATTTAATTAAAATTAATGATGAAGAAGAATCTACTAAAGCAGAGGAATATGATATATCAATGTTACCACCTCCAAAGTTAAATAAACAGAACATATCTTCTTCAGAAACCGAAGACTTTACAGAATTAGAAACTTTGCTTCGAGATAATAAATCCGGATTGCTAGACAATTATTGGGTTGAAGACATTAGAGAAGCCTTTAAAATATTAGATGAACCAATGAAGGTGAACGTTTTTGTTTTATACAACTTCATAATTTTGTCAAATTAATTATATCTAACTCTATACCCATGACTTTTTTAGAACACTGTATTGATACTATTGATAGATCAGATGCATAAAGCAATTCCTATTGCAGAATGGGAAGAAAACTTTCAGTGGGAAGAAAGTTTTTCAGTAAATACAGATTTTTGGTTTCCAGAGGAAATACATGGAATCGATTTAGCTTTATATTATGCAGAACAGAACAATGTTTTAGCAAATACACTTGAAATGAAAAAAAAATTACAAGGATTTATCAATGCATGCTATACATTTATACAATATGAGAGACCAAAAAAATTTGATGGCTTTGATTGGTTTTTAGCAACAGTGTTTATTATTTGTGAAGGAGATATAGAAAAGTATGTACTACTTGTTTTATACCATTGAATTTTTTAGTCAAATTACATTATATGCCTTTATACAGAGTTTAGCCGACATCGTCATACACTTTTGAAAGGGTTCCTTGTGCAAAAATAAGTAACAAATACAGAATACAAACTTTTTATATGAAGCTGTGCCTTCAAAAGAATCAAATTTAAATATTTGTCAAGTACGCATATTATTAAATACGACTTAACTGACTTCAATACTGATTATTTTTATTTGTTGTAAGAATAGTGATCAAATATGTGTGTATTAGATTTTTTGAGGTACTTTTCTTGAGAATAAAGTCTTGTATGAAGAATCACACCTTTTATGGTTACTTTAAGGTTACGAGAGGAGTTCGTATCAACAATAATTTTTTTCACAAAAATTATTTTCTAAATATCAAATCATTTTTTAAAAACACACGCAACGTATTTTAAATAAACACCTCAGCTGACCGCGAATACACCCTTTATTAGTAAAAGCCAAACGCCAATCAAGATTTATTTGTGGATAATCACACAAATATCTTGACACAGCGTCTTTGAAATGGCTAATACCAATAGAAAAATTAGGGCAACTCTAGCTAGTCATATATCATCATTGGCAGGTCTCAGATTGAAAACTTAGTCACCATTATAATGATACTGCGCGTAAGAATATTATAAATCATCATCGACCTTTAGAATTATCTGAAAATACATTTGAAAAATATTTTTATATTTGCTAACTGATTACAGATGCAAAATACTTGTTACACAATTAATTAGATTTCCAGTAACTACATTTTTGTGGCCAAATTTGGGGAAAGTATCAGATAAGAATATTCAGGAAGAATGTGCTGCTCAATTTACATTTATGCAACTTTTGGAAACTGTTATTAATAAGGAATTCCCACACATAAAATTTGCACTTATGGTAGATATGTATATATATATATATATATATTGTATACATTTATAATATATGTGTTTACAACATAAATTGGAATTATTTGTTTGTTGTTACTACTCAGTGTTTTGGTTTATAACTGATGTTATAACAATTTTGTTAATTAATTTATGTTCTCACATAGAGTACATCTGGAATGAACTGGTCTTTAATATGTGATTTAATGATATCTCAATGCTTTTGGGGTATACTACCTTGGACTGAAATTATGAACTTATTTGGTATTTGTGTACTATATTCACCCGATTATATGATATATTATTGTGTATCACTTCTGTATCATTGTCGACATGCAATAATGCAACATGTGACAAGTGGAAAAATGTGGCCTGAACATATGGTATGTACACATTCACGTAATATGTAATATGTAAATTTATATATGTACAAAGTATTTTTTTACTTAGATGTTAGACGATTACCATTGTCATGAGTATATCAGATTTATGGATATATTAGATAAAAGATATGGAAACAAGATCTTACCAAAGCTAATAATAAAAGATTTTAATTCATTAAGTGTAATATGAACATCTGTTAATATAATATTGAAAGAAATAAGTTCACTATTTAATGAGCCTCTATGATAATAGAATAAATCAAGGAGGAAACGTTTGTGTATTGGTATGCATAACTCACGTTAACAATTTTAAAAAATCTATTGTTACATATCATTTATATTACATGCGTTTCTATGACATTTTTAATACTTACTGCTTCACAAAATACTCTCTATTAAATGCATTGTATACATGTATATACATGTAAATTAATGAATGATATTAAATTGTAATTTAGTAATTAAACAGTTTCGATCCATTTCCTAAGATAGTTCACATTCTACCATGTTATGAGAAACATATCTGAATATCCATATAATTGCATTTGTTTATTAGGTTCCCTCTGGAAATACTTTGTATGTACTATGTGCAATATTGATACAAGTCGTACCTTTTAAACTCAGGATAACGTATCAGGTGTAGAGTTTTTTTATTGGTAAAATATGCTTCGGAATTAGTGGATAAATAACCTTATATACAGCAATGACATAATATTGTCATGTATTCATCACATTTTTGCCTTGAGGGAATCAATCATCATGAATAGTAAACAGTTTTGCTACTTCATTTAAGTCATCGTATTTCGCGCCCCTGGCAAGTACCTGCGTGAAATACATACAGAATTATGTCTTATGTGTTACATTTTATATATATGTATATGTTAACTTCCTTAATACGCACCTGTCTAGCAATTGACATCCGATTAAAGATATTCCAAAGGACTATTCCAACCACAATATCGTCTCTTAAATAAAAAATAACCCCCTTCCCAAAATCATCATGTTTCTTAGGTTCCTCTGTTATTGTATTTTTATCATCACATTCTGATTTATCAGTTTCCGTTGAACTTGCGGCTTGGTCACTACTTTCTACTGTTTCAGATACTGTTCCCGATTTTATAGAACTTTGCACTGAACTCAATTTCTATTTTACAAAAATATGAAATATACGAATCTTAAGTAAATAATATGATTATAAAGTTAAGTTTTCATTTACTACCTCTTTTTCCTCTAAAGACTGAGTTGTTTCATTTGAATTAGAAGTTGGCATTGTTGAAACATTGGATTCTGATGCTTTAGCAAAAACACCTACAGTTGGCAGTGAAGAATCTACAATACCAATGGCTTCATACCCAACCTCTGGGCCCAAATCAGACCAAAACATTGACTGATGTAGATATGGTTTTCCTAGAAAAAATGGTCATACAAAATTAAATATAGTTCTTGTATGATAATTTTAATAATAACAAAAATTGGAACGTAATATGTTGTGCAAATTGTAATTTACCTGCACCAGTCATATTTTCTCCAGCTAACCTTCCCGAAACTACAGCATGATCATGATGCTCTACTCTTCTTCGACCGAGTCTAATATCATAAAAGCAGGCAGCATCTCCAGCAACCCAAAGATTGCTTCTAGCTTCTAATTCTGCATTTACAAGGAAGCCACCTATATCAGGATCTGTTTCTAAATGTGAAACTGTTGCCAGTTCAGTATTTGGTTCAACCCCTACAGCTACAATAACTTGATCAGCATCTATCTGCTCGTGTATATTGAATAACAAAATTGTTAATTATTGTAATAGTTATGGTATGTGTACATAATTAAATTACAATATAGAAATATTTAAACATAAACATACAATATGATTTCCTGAAAGAACAAGTGACATCTTTCCGTTTATGTAGGAATAATCCTCAACTTCAGAACTAGGAATACACTGAACACCTTCTAACATTGCTTTCTTTGTTGCCCATTCACTTAAATATTGCGGTAATACTTGATCCATTATAAACTTCTCTTTATATACTTGATATACTTTTTTGTCTTCAGGTACTGCATAAAGATATCGATAATTAAGTTTTTCTTATACGAAGTAATTATCTTCCTCTTAAAAGTAAATTAAATAACATACAATTACGGGCTAATGAGCAAGCAAGTTCTGATCCAAGAAATCCTCCACCAATTATTACTATATTTTTATACTTAGGATTATGCACACTGTCTTCTAAATCAAGAAAATCTTCTTTTGTTCTAAATGTTATAATTTTATCTTTAAGTTCATCATCAATTGATTCAAAGACTGGAAGATTTTTCGGTGAAGCACCTGAAAAAATATTACAATTAAAGATATACATATATCTTAAACAAGAAGTGAGGTATTGGGAGGCGGAAGAGAAAGGATCTGCAGAACTTGTGTGCAGGAGGAAGAAAGTTAGGGGGAGGGTGGATGTTGGCAGGAAGAGGTTGAGAAAATTCTGGGGGAGGGGGAGAAGGGAAGCAGTAGATGAAAGAGTTAGATGAGGTGAGAGGAATAGTAGCGGGAGAGGAAGAAAGGAGATGAGGACAGAGGAGTATCTTTAAGTAAGAGTGTGAGAAAGAAGGGTGAATGAGCGGAGACGGGAGCCACGAGTGCAAATTTGTAATATACGATAAGATAGATAATAAGTAGAATTATAAGTAGAGATAAGTTAATTATAAGCTGGATGTAAGCGCTCAAGGTATTAAGGATGTGGTACGTCTCTCTCTCTACGATACCTGATGTGAGTAAAGGAGTGCAAGAAAAGATAATAGAGGTAAATTGATTAATACATGTACGAGTAGGAGACAAAAAGCGAAATTGTAAAAAGGGTGGGAAACTGAAGCCTTGTGATCCCTAAGAGGAAATAATAAACTATTACATACATACATATATCTTAAACACAAAATAACAATACTTACCAGTTGCAATCAGACATTTCTCATACTTTAATTCATAACCATCATCAAGTGTCACAGTTTTATTTTGAACATCAATTTTTGTTACTTTCCAACCTGTAGCAACAGCTACCCCACCCTTATCAGATTCAACCAAATTATTGACTTGTGAATAAAATTCTGCTGGCTCATAAAATATACTGCAATATATAATAAACATATAAAAAAATCACTTTTTAAATGTGTAAATAATTATTAAACAAGTACCT
The DNA here is from genome assembly GCF_001272555.1 of Dufourea novaeangliae. NCBI lineage: Eukaryota > Metazoa > Arthropoda > Insecta > Hymenoptera > Halictidae > Dufourea > Dufourea novaeangliae. Next base: position 71,283 of record NW_015374460.1, on the reverse strand, counting down.
TCTTTGTGTTCCATTCCATTGCCTAAAAAATAACTCTGCACTTATTTTTCTGTCTGTGTTATACCAAAGTTCTTTAGATAATGGTGGCCTCATATATGGAAAGTCATTTTCTTCTGTTACTACTAACACCTAAAATAAAATTTCTATTACGGAACTGTTTTTGTATCGAGCAGTTATAGAGTAATGTCATTATCATGTACCTTAGCTTTAGGATCTCTAGATTTAATTGATCTAAATGCAGAAAATGCAGCAGTTCCACCTCCTATTAAAAGGTACTGAACCTCTTTTGGAATGAAAGTAGAATTTGGGGGTGATTTATTTTTGTCCAATAATCTTCTATGTCTTCTTCCATCCTTCTTTCCTTAATGTTTAACATAAAAAATAATGAACTATCATTTTTTTGTATTTTGTAAGACATAGGATAACAACTGACATAGCTCAACTTACTCTTACTTACATCCTTTTGAAATTCAGATTTCTTTGCAGAAGATAATGTGGAAGATATCTACAGCGTACATTTAAATAAAGATATTAAAGGAAAAGAAATGTTTGTCTATATATACATATATATTATAAGTTGTGTAAGAGTAAAACTAAATACAAAAACAAAAATATAATTAATATAGGATTATTAATATTATACCGCATATATTGTAGCTCCAGCTATAAGCAAAGCAACTAGTATCTTCCAATAGGGTGGTGATGGTGGTTTATTGTTAGACTTCGGTGAATCTGCTGGTTCTTCGCAAGCTTCATAACAAGATGGTGGACAAGATGCATTAGGACGAGACTCACATGTAGGGACAGTTCTCTGTGGTTGGGAATACCTACTTTTGGGTACACATTCTTCAGGTTTTATGGTAGTGCCTGGAGGCTTGTACGTTTTCTTATCACTAGCATTGGAACTATACCATAAATTATTAACACTGACAATTCCTAAAAGACAATACAAAATTTAAAGTAATAATTACGATATTGAAATAAATTTTATTGTTAATTAACTACATACACTTCTCAAAATATTAATTTGTGAAAAATAAATTGATAAAATTTGTATACGTTTATTGTCGCACAAACATATGCAATATAAAAAATGTTTACAAATTATATTTTCGAATAGTGCAAATATCTATGAATTCTTATCAATTATACCATATTTAGTAAGGCTTTTGAGGTTATGTCGCGTGGTGTATACTTCAAAATGGAACATATGTATCTCACACAAACTTCAACAATGTTAAAGAAAAACGAATACCACACAGAAGCATAGATGTAATGGCAATCAAACTTCATTATTTATAACAACCATGCCAATGTACAGCAAAGAATTCATTGAAAACTGAATCAAAGGCGAATCTGAAGGAACATTTTCACTTAAATTATTACATATAATTAAATGGACACTTACCGATATATTTTAAAGGACGACTGAAATGATTAGCATGTGAATGCCTTGTAAGTTTTGGCAATCGTCCGACAAATCTACCACAACTTAACATTTTTGACGGGCCAATTTTGGCCTTACGCAATATGGTGGTGGCGCGTGCGGCCGGCTCTGTTGTTCACGCGCACAATTGGAAGTCGTATGGTTTTCTTAATACATTTCATTGACATAGGATACTCCATTACCTAATTTCTTTTACGACAAGGTCGTAGTTTATTTACGAATCATCAATTTTCTACTACTTCATTAGAAATTTTCTGTACGGCAATAGAAAGCATATAAATTTATTAAAATTAGTATTAACAACATACCATGTAACGAATGACAGCCGTGCTTACCGCGCGGTAAAATCGCGCAAGTTCATACCAATTCAAATTCTATATAAATAGGTACTAAATCACTATAGATCACTATTTATAGATTTCAATAAATGCATAAAGTAGAATAAGATAGAAATTTTTATAAAATTTAACAGGCTTTCTATCCCATTTATATCGTAACTCGTTAAAAGAAAAACATAAATTTTTGTTGCATTCCTGGTTTTGAAGAGATTTGGATTTGGCCACACTTAAAAATAATGAAAAGTTAAGACAGTTATTATTCAGCACAACCTACATCAAAGAGTACAGATTAGAGCTGTGACTTTATAAGATACCTGGGTATCCATGAGATATTCGAATATATGAAATAGTCAAGAATTTCGATTCGGAAGTAGATCGTAGCCGCGTAGGCATACTGCGCCACTTTGCACTCGCGTTACACTGAAAAAACATGACTTACTCATTCTTATAATACAGGGTGGGGCAATAACTACTACCACCTCAGATATCTTCGAAGCTATAAGGTTCACAGAAATATTTGTTTAACCAAAATTGCACAGTACGAAGAGACCCACCCGATGAAGCTAATAGTTTTTTTTACAGGTGGAGGTACTTTGGATATTTCAAGGTCACCTCTATTTTTTTTAAAAGTATCTATAGGATTCGTGAATAGAAACATTATAATTTAAATTCCACCTAATTTCACGTGGACTACAACATATTTCATCTTGAACAAAATCGTCTCAGAGTCATATTTTTCGAAATGTCGAAGTCAGCGATGTTTTTTTTAAATGAGATAGCATATTTTCATCATCATAGCGTAATAGTTCAGATCAAGACCAAAGCAATGACCTATAGTAGTGTGACTTTCATGTTAGCCCGAAAACGAAAAATCTACAAATTGATGGGAGTAAGTTTAAATAATAAAACAACTACAATAGAGGGATTAATGCAAAAATGAATCGAAGCTGATGGACATCACTTTAAGAATCTGTTACAATAATTTTTCTGCAAATCAAAAATAAGTGAAATATTTAAGATGTGTACGTTAGGTGGGACACCGTGTACATATGTGTCGAAAGCAAATGACCTGTCGCTTATTGAGCGTTGGAGAATTTATGATAGGATTTCTAGAATGCGTGCGGTCTTGCAAGAGGGTACATGATAGCGGGATTTGGGTCTTTCAGAAATCGGGGACGTCGAGAGTTGTTTATGTGAAACAGATTAGTAAAAGTTTAGAGATGGCAAGCAATTGCTGACCGCGCGGCGCATTGGGACAACACTCGGATGTCTTTGAAGCTCCACCCTCAATACAATTATGAAATGATAATAATGAAATTTGGTTTCTTTATTCAAAAAGATTCAAAGAACATATATTTTTTCAGATTTTTAAATGAGATTCGTCTTTGAAAAATAAAAATGTATTTATAATTTTCATATTGAAAAAGGGTGAGTACAATGAAATTAAAAATAAACCTAGAAAGTTCTACCTTTTGTGATGCGAATGAAATAACATTTTCTCTTTAAGTATAATAGTTTACGAAATATAAATTTGCTTATACAGTCATGTATAACTAAAAACCCGCAACTTGTTAATAACTTTGAAGCCAGCAAAATGATGATACAAACTCATCATTATTTCACATAAACTACAACATCAAAAGTAATCTATTTGGCGTGGAATGGCTCGCTTAAAACTGTTTATTAGTTCACAGCGACAGACCAGCGCCGACCCGCACCGTCACGTACCGGCAAAACATTCTTCGTGAGAATGCCAGCAGCGTCGCTACGCGCCGTTGACGGAACGTTGCGGGTCGGTATCGTACAATGTAGATAGCAACATTTAAAACGCGTGTTTCAATGTTTGCTTGCCCGAAACGACCCGTGTCGGTTACGCTACGCGACGGTCTGTGCCGTATGTGGGTATTTACCTAATCCGACGCCGGCGGTAGGTGCCGTTGACGGAACGTTACGGGTCGGTGCTGGACTATCTAGACAGTCCCACTTAACCCCTTAACCTACGATTTACTTATCACATATTCCACAAATATTTCTAACTTTTGGAGGGCGCCGCCGCTAATATTTATATTTGGCCCGATTATCGTATTACGGGCTATGCCCGTAATATTTACTTTTGGCCCGATCATCTACTACGGGCTATGCCCGTAATATTTACGTTTGGTCCGATCATCTACTACGGGCTATGCCCGTAGTTGTAGGTTAAGGGGTTAAAACCTATGTTTCAATATCTTGTCGTGCCCGAAACGGCCGTGCCTGATACGCTACGTGACGGTCTATGTCGTATAGTGTAAACCGACCTTAACTCGCTTACACACTGTTCTACTACTCGAGATATAGCCGCAATGATATACGCTCTGTACTATGCTTGCTCGTAACCGAATGAGGAATCACGGATTTCGGTAATCGGCCGTAACGTTCGGCGGTACCCCCCTTTCCCCGTTGCTCAGCCGTTTCGTTTCCCGTGCCCCCGTCGTGAATCAGCCCTGGACTCCAGGGCCTGGAGTATCCGCCGGTTGTCAGGTGCGTTCCGGAGACTCCTCGGGCCCTGAGGGTTTCTCCGCCAATAATTCCGGCTCCCCTGGAGCCGGGTTGGAGTACGGCCTACGGTCCCCTCCTCCCTGTGTGGCGGGGAATAGAATACGCCCACGGTAATCCCTACCTGTCGTAAGAGGCGACTAAAAGGGACTGTTGGGTGTTGGGATCGCGGGACTGTGGCATCCGCGGTCCGGTGGGGGGGGAGCTCTCCGCTTCCCCCGCCACAGAGAGGGCGCTCTGCCGTTTCTGGCGGAGCGGGCGCTGGGGAGGTACCGGTCGTGTTCGCAAGAGATCCCGGTGCCTCCCCGTATAGCGCCGAGCCCGGCCACCGTGAGTGGTTTAGTGGGTATTTCCCCTGGGCACATAGCCCTATTGGGGAAGAGTCCCACACTACCCCTGCCCACTCCTCCCACATTGGAGGATGGCGGGGGTGTGCGTAAATGCATTCCCTCACGTAAAAAAAAAAAAAAAAAAAAAAAAAAAAAAAAAAAAAAAAAAAAAAAAAAAAAAAAAAAAAAAAAAAAAAAAAAAAAAAAAAAAAAAAAAAAAAAAAAAAAAAACGGCCTACGGTCCCCTGGACGCGCCTGTACTCCCCGATGATGGGTTTCTTCCGCAGCCATCTCCCTAGGAATACTTTCGTGAGCAACTGTATACGTATGCCTACATACGCGTTTATTTCTTTTCCTTCCGACATTCAATATTGTACCATTTTAAATCTTTTTGACACCTTTGTACACAATAAAAAAAGGCTCCGACATTTTTTTATGTTTGTACTTTATCACAAGCAATAATAAAAGAATATGAATTTTTAACACCTACATAAGTAAATATGTTTCAAATTATACCGTGTTTGGTATCGTTTAAATCGGAATAATTTCACCAATATGTTAATAAAAGTTTCATTAATAAAGAACCAAAAATAAAGAAGTTTCATCGTTACATTAGTATCGTGCCACCCGATACCCGGGCATGTAATCTTTTCTTGATCTTCTCTCGTTCAGCCGTCGGCTCGTCAAACGGAAGCCGCCGCGGCGCGCCGGGCAAAAAATTAAGCGCTTGACAAGTTCCACGACCCCCTTCCCCAGTGGTGGGGATGACGATGTAGGATTCATCGAGTCATTTTCATGTTGCGTTCAACGCTGGATTACTGTATATACCAAAACCAAAGTTCAATGTCAAAACTCAGTACTGATCAGTACGCCTTAATGTCAATATTATATTACTTCACTTTAAGTATAAGTGTATCCGAAAGAGGATTAGGTTGAATAAAAATAATTTGAGTGAAAATTATTACAAAAAGAAAACCCTTAACGCATATAGGACGTACAGGTTCATGTTCTCCATTTAAGAGAATTCGTCGTTGTTGCATCAGCCAATATGCCTATTACATATAACAAATTGTTTACGTGCACATTTTTACCAGCAATGTCATTTTGCACATAATTTCCAAGTTTCATAAAAGTGTCATATGACACTTAAATGGTATTTTTTAATATTTTTAATATTGTTCACGCTTGTATTTTTTTAGCGGCTTCATCCTCCTGTACAATAGTGGCAGAAATCAAGGAATCATCAGGCGAGAAATATTGATCTTAATGTACATTTCCATTAACCATGTAAGATAATAAAATAGTAAATACAGCAATGTCTCGATGAGTGCGACGTACTTGGGTCCGCTTCGGAACATTCATGGCAAGGCGGAAAGGTTATCATTACTTCATAAATTTGTTTTTCCCCCAAAGCCAAGCCTCTGCTTAGCTTCTGTTTACTCTGTTTTGATTGTTTCCAGAGGGGGACGCCCCTCCCCCCTCAAAAGTGGTGAGAATAACGCCGTTGCTCGTGTCACATTTATCAAGGAATCACTGTACTGTTTATTTGGTGCAACACCATCTACAATATTTTCATAGATATAAATATAAAATATACAACAGACTCGTATATATAAAATATAAATCGCATAACAAACTAAATACGTTGTTTTTTTAATGTCTTCTGAAAGTACCGTTTTGTTCTCTTTCAGAATTCCTGATCCGCAATGGACCAAGAATGAAATGGACATTATTCAGGTGTCTCGTTCAATTCGGGTAACCAGTTATGTTTACAGAAATACATCACGACTTTACGGAGTAGTTTGCTTAACAACTGATTGCCTTCGTACTGCTCCATAAACTTTTGTATTCTGACATAATCAAAGTTAGTCTGCTTCACGTCCAGCGTGAGCACCTTGAGCATAAAGCAAAGATGTACAAACTCCCTCGGAGCATCCTCCGCCATCTTTTCTCTGAACGCCTCTTTATTAAAACACTTAGTGTCGCATCCTAATTGATTCAGCTTTTCTATGAGCGTGTTGTAATACACATCCATAAGGCCCTCGAGCTGCTCCTCCGTGATATCGCTATGAATGCTGGAGAACAGATAGAATAGCAAATCGCGTATCGCGCTGCTGTATACGTACAATTGGAAATCGACGAATTTCACGTCGTCGACTTTGCCCTCGTCGTTACGATGGAACAATATATTGTTCACCCAGAAGTCTGAGTGTATAATTGTCATCCATGGCTCTCTGGGTACGTCTGACCAAATAACCGATATCCTCATTTCTTTGAGAACCTTCTCGCATCTACTGTAATAGACACTCAATTCTGGATCGCTTTTTATCGTTTGCAACATCGCTTCGAGTACAAGCGTATCATCGCCCACCATCGGCGATAATTTCGCGTGCATTTTGAACACTTCGAACAGGCCCGGTTTCTTCTGTTTGATCGCCATTCCTAAAGCATGAAACTTGGCCAAAGCTTTGACGGCTATTATAGAATGTTCCAAGTCGTAACCTGCATAAAACAATGAAAATAAAAATATTTATTTGTGATAATTCGCCGAATTTCGTTTCTTGCTGTAACAGAAGATTTCGTTTCATTATTTTATCGTCCGATACATTATCAATTTATTGATTAGATAATGTATATTAATATGATTGATTTGATTTTGTATTATTTTTTTTATTTGATTTTGTATAATTGATAAGTTGATCGTTGTATAAGATGGAGGTTCGATCATTCTAAATGAATTTGTTTAAATTTCCATTTTTGTTAATAATATAACAGAATATTTGACAAAACACTTTACTATACCTAATTCATAATTAATTTAATTTTCCCTATATAATGCTACCATTAAACATTCTTCTTTTCTATTGTAATGTCTATACATACGGATAATAAATGTGGCCGAAATGGTGGTGTAAGGAGACACAAGATAATTCCTTCTGCAGAAATCAGTCAAAAATTTAAAATATAATGTTTTCGTCTAAGGTTTAATTTCCAAGAAAATTGGTTTTGAAAGTCTATTGAATACGCGTGAAATTAAATAGGACTTGACTAATGTATATTTCCATTACTGACTGATTCTACTTATTGTCAGCACAAACACATAGATACCTACTTGATTCTGGAAAGTCGATTTTCTCGAAAACTCAGCTTCGGACGTAAAGATTTTATTCTGTATGATAGATTCATTTTTGTATTTGTACCACCAAATCGACCGCATCCTGCACACATTTAAATAAACAGATAAAACATTTAAATAATAATCGAAGACTTGATAATCGTCTGTTGATTGATATCTCCAATGTCAGTGTGTTTTGAAATAATAATAACTGAACGCTCATATACTGTTAGGCTTTCGGTATTATATCGCTAAAATGAAATAGTATTCCAATTATTCCTATTTGATTTCCATTCATTCCTAACTATCATGAAAACTCGATTCTACCGCCTTTAAATGATTAAGACATATCCTATATTATATAATAACAATACAGTAGACATTCGATTCCCGCACGAGTCGGGGCTGTAGAGGGCTAAATTTCCAGGAACCGTACAGGAATCGGTGACCAGTTACCCGAGCGCTTTCCCCACCATTCGGCCGTTCTGTTGTGTGACGTAGTTACGTATAGGGTAGGCTGGATGTACGCACTTTACGGTTATGTTAATTATCTCCGTTATTTTTAGAGATATCAGAAAAGTGTATTCACAGAAGTGTTTTAGTATGGAGAGGGCTAGTACTTAGCAGTTACAGTTTTTTAGTAGGTGGGTTAATTATGTTCTTTTATTAATGATATTGAAATACTATGGAATAAAAATACTTTTATATTTTCCATAAATCGATTCTTCTAAAGATGCTACGTAATAAAGCATTAAGGTATTATGTGAAAAAGTTAATAATTCGTGACATATTTTAGTAGCAAATGTCTACCTTGGTTAGCATCTTTTACCCATTATGTGTGATCCGCGAGATTAGAAGCAATGAAATTGCCACCAATAAAGACAGTATTAAAGCAGTATTGTATACATTTCGCTTTTTGTGATAAGATATGCGTATTAAACGCGACACCGTATGTGTTCCGCCCTGTGGCTTCCGTGCAGTAACGGTAACGCGGGGATTGAATGCCTACTACTGTATAGCTTGTACTACTTTACAGTATTGTCGTTCTTAATGTGATACTTTAAAAAAAACTGATTTAAAAATAATATTGTTATATTTTATATCGTTTTAATGCATTGTCTTTTATTTTGGTTATACTGGTAATCTGTTGATGAACAGAACAAACATCTCTTGGTTTATTTTTCTTAACACGGATCACCAGTGATTCAGTAGACAGGATTGAATGTTACGGGAAAGATAATTATCAATCACTCAATAAGAATGTTTCAGCGAAAAGTAAAACCGAAATAAGGACACAGAGGATGCTGAACTCAACATAATATGTGCACTGCAACCATTATAAAGAAGCTAAAACTTTTGTTTAAAATAAACTACAATCTTATATTTCTACAAATACGATTTGTCTTCGAGACATATCTAATATGGATGTATGGAGTTAACCGTTTACTTTTAGTGGAATTCATAAATATTATTAAATTGTAATTCCATTTTATTCCGGAATCTATTACAGAAGCGAAAGAATATTTGAAAAATGAAATGTTAATTGTAAAACAAAACTAAAAAAATGTTAGTTTGTAACACATTAATAGTATAGGATCAAACTGGTTGATTGTTGATATTGTAAATGGAAGAAGTTTAAAGTTCATTTTTAAATGCAATCTTGAGAACAGTGATATCACACGTAACTGATACCAACTGAACGCAAAGACGTAAGATACGATAAAAATTAAGAAGATAATAGATTTGTTTATAAATGTAAGGTAAGAATAATTTAATAAAAGCTGCGTGAGAAGCATTTAATCGAAGAAGAAAGAATCGTTTGTAATTGATTTAAAGAAAGAACACAAACACTGGAATCTATTCTGTTTATCAGACGTCTTCTAAGTTATCGCAAATGGCTTTTATAATAATCGTACTGAACGTACGGACGGAACCAAGTTAACACACTTGTGGCCGGTATATATATACTGTCCCGAATCACAGATATTAATACTGGTTACGCTTATAATGTATTGATATTTATACTTTAACATTTCTTATCAAAATAAGTAAACTTGAATTTTGTGTTACGTTATACGGTATATTATGAAAAGCTCAGCTCTATTCTCCTTTTATATTAAATTAAAGACATACCTACAGTCCTATCACCATTGTAGTAGCCTTTAACTTTCAAGTTCTCCATCAAGAAAACCGCGTCGTCGTCGAGTTCAACATCTGGTTGTATGGAACTTCTCCATCCATAGAATTTCGGTACGATGTCGAACGTCTCGTGGATATTCACTCCAGATTCAAGCTCCACCTTATTGTACGCCGGAATGATAGTCTGATACATAAAGGTCTCTTTGAAAAATGTCCGAGAACTGTCGAACACTAGTCGCTGAAACTCTGTCAGTGGTAACATCTTCCCGATGAGATGAAGTTCTTCCGTCTTTTCTGCATGTTCGTCTCGCAGTTCCACGTCAACTTTTAGAATCGTACTCCCAAAATTCTCCCCAGGCGGTAGCAAAGACTGTGCCTTGAAATTTTCGACGATTACATGATCCCCGAGTTTCTGGCGTATAAGCGGCTCTATATCGCGAAGTACGACCTCTTTTATTTCTACCGAATCACCTGTCATGGTTCCGCTGTGAAACCCCTGTCACTCTGCGCCGTTTAGTCTCTATTTCGTCGATTGTTCGGAAGAAATCGTTCCTTAACGGCGTACCACTGCCGAATGAACTTTGACGAACAATTCGTATTCTTTTTACGCACGGTTTGATTTTATAAGTTTGGCCACCACTAGAAACCCCAAATCGTGTTCATTATCAATTACGATGAGTGTGTGCACATTATTGCGCAATGTTAGATAGCATATACGTATCAACGGCTACTTTCGATGGGGCAGTACGATGCTAAACATACACTTGCACATTGTCCGAACATTTCACTTATCCACTTGTGCTTATGATGATAATAATCGTTTCTCCAAGCAAACTCACTTACTCATTGCCGCCCGGTTCGGCTTGCGTATCGAGCTACAAGTTGATCATTTAATGATTTAATGCATACACGTAAGTATGTATACACGACGAGTCTTGCTCAGCGTTGATATACAATCAAAACTGCGAGAATCGTGAAGGCGTTGTCCACATAGAACACAGCAAGAAATGTATCGTTCCATCACTACCGATACGTCGAGCGTATAGCACAGTGTAGCAAAAGAGACAGTTATTCCTCCGGTTTATTAGTTATCGACTGAAAGTTAGATACACATTCCGCAGACAATGTTTCAAATCCCGATGTGCCACTGATTCTGTGACACAGGTCACAGACCGGCAATTATTTAGTTGCATGATTAAGGAATCTCTGGATAATACTCGTAGCATACATTGAAAACTATTCCTAACTCTATATCTTAACGACGGACTTATACTTCTTGTTTCCATCGCATATCTGCAGTCATTCATTTAATTACAGAGTAAATCTACAGAATGAACTGCAAATACTATTTAAATATTACCAACACGTACTCCGACTGTATTTAGCTCAGATTTCCTAAGAGTGTAACTGAACCACCTTAAAAACTATAACTCTACCTTTATACATGGATTAGTAAGGAACTCACATGAATTTCTTTTATAAATCGCGAAGTGCATTCGAGTTCTTATTACTCGAATCCTTTAAACAGTATTTCTTAGTTATTTGAAACAATTACCAAATTTCGAATAACATAAATTTTAGATTAATGTACTTAAATAATACTCTAAACTTTGAATGTTTCAAATGAAATTACTTTAGTGTATATTTGTATATATTTCAAGAACATTTATAATTTTTTATATCGAGAAAAAATAACAATTGCTGAAACTGCAGACCTTTGTACACAATCGCTTATAAAGACATGCTGTCCACGATTCTAGTCGTTCTACTTATCTGAATTAAAAAGGCAATGGAGATATAACATAGATTAGATAGGATATATAACATATAGCACAATCAATTCAAAATTTGTCTTTTTCTTATTTTTTAATTATTCACTTTTTTATTTCTTCTGGTACCTACCATAGCCAAACTCATTCTAATTGATAATCTTCTTGGCTTTTTTATTTCAAATAGACAGAACATCTGGAATCATGACATTATGTTTTTATAAGCGACTGTGTACGGAAGCATGCAGTGTCACGAATTTCTATTTTTTCTCCACATAAAAAAATGTAATTGTGTCTGAAATATGTATAAACATACCCAAAAACGTTGCTGCAAAAAGTGTTATAGTTTTTTTGCAAAAGAAGTCCCAAATGTCACATTGAAAACGGGCGTCTACACTAGAATACCCCCATCAAGTAGATTTACTAATAGAGAAATCATCATTACGAAGCATACATCATAAAAAGGGTATATTTATTTATGGAAGAGTATAATGATATAAAAATATTGCATTTCTGTAGTATTAGAATAAAAATAATAATATTGTAGTAAATTCATGTTTTAGTAAAACCAGTACTTATGTAATATGTATAGTATTTTTGTTATGAAGTACTTCATCCAGCAACACGTACGATTTTCGTACCATTTTGAAACCTTTAAATCCATCTTTTTAAGTCCTTATTCGAGACATTTTATATATAACAAAGTAATATAGTTTCATATTGTTTGAAATTCATATCTTTCCAGATTCATCGATTGTTCTCCTATAAATTCTGTAAAGAATAGAATATATGTATACAGGGTGTCTCAGCTAACTTGATCACCTTGAAAAATGATTTGACGGTACAATTTATGAAAATTTTGAGGCGTGTAACTTAAATGGCATCAAGGGGCACATCTTATAAGGTAGGTGAAGGCATTTCAGAAATTTCAAGGTCACCTTGATTTTTTTTTAACGGAATGACCTATTTGTTTATACCATAGATCAACAGAGTACCATATCTGAATAAAACTGTGTTCACCTTGAGACGTCCTAAACCTGATAGTTAGCGAGATATTTGCAAAATAATCAGTCTAGAAATTGCTGTATTGGAGTTGAGGGGCATCATTTGGAGCACCTATAGCTTCCAGATACATAGTAAGTACCTACATATTAAAAATTATTTTGTAAGTTTCTTGTTAACTATTACATTTAGGATGTATGAAGGTCAACACATTTTTACTCAGAACTTGATATTCTATCGATCTATGGTACAAAAAATTGGTCATTCTGATAAAAAAAATCAAGATGACCTTGAAACCTCTAAAATGCCACCACCCACAAAAAAAGCACGTACCTTATAAGATGTGCCTCTTGATTCCATTTAAGTTTTATGCTTCAAAATTTTCATATTTTGTACCGTTCAGTCATTATTCGAGGTGATCAAGTTAGTTGAGACACCCTGTATATATTGATAACATTTAGTAACACATATATGAGACATGTACCAATGAGCATTGAAATATTATATATAATAAAAAAGAAAATAGAAAATTATAAAATACATACACACAATATTAAAGAAGTAACTGTCATTTTAACTGTTTTCTACTGCACGTCGGGGGATTGCCTCTCCTTCCTCAATCAATCTGTGATGTACAGCACTCAGAGCCTATACCATAGAAATTGATTGCAAAACTAATTTAACAATACAATGCTTGTAGTACAAATTTAAATACTTCTGAATCTCAAAGCCTAAATGCAAACATTTTTTAAAGAAACTCTAGAAACACTTATATTTAAACATATACCTTGAAATATTTAACAGTTTTAACACGTAGTTCTAATGTTGCATCTTCATCACAAATAATTATTGTACGAGGATGTTGTTGAAAGGCTGATACGGTCCACATATGGTTGATGCCTTCTTCTATTGCCTTGTAAAGGGCAAATGCTTTATGGGATCCTGTGATAAGAATCATTACTTCTTTAGCATCCATTACTGTGCCAACACCAACCGTCAATGCTTGCTTTGGAACTTTAAAAATGTTATTTCCAAAGAATCTTGCATTTGCTTCTAATGTATCTTGTGCTAAGGTTTTTACTCTTGTACGTGATGCCAAAGAGGATCCTGGTTCATTGAAAGCTATGTGGCCATCTGGACCAATACCTGTAAAATAATTTTATTATGTAAGAAATCAATGTTTTATATACATTTATCAATTGTGCTATGTAATGTACCAACAAAAAAAATATAATAAATTACATACCACCAATAAATAGTTCAATTCCGCCAGCCTCTTTAATTTGTCTTTCAAACTCATTACATTCTTTCACAAGATCTGATGCATTACCATCAAGAATATGTACATTTTCTGGATCAATATCTATATGCTTAAAGAAATTATTGTACATATAGTAATGGTATGATTCTGGATGATCCCGCGGTAAATCAACATATTCATCCATATTGAATGTTTTTACATATTTAAAGGAAATTTTTCCTGCTTTATAATATTCTATAAGTTTTTTATACATTCCCAAAGGTGTACCACCTAAATAATAAGTAATAACAAATTAAGTATGTTCTAAACACTTTATTAAAAGTTAGCATAGGTAGGAGGTGTACCTGTTGGAAGACCAAGAACAAAATATTTATTTTCATCTGGTTGAAAATCATTGATTCTTTTCAAAACGTATTTGGCAGACCATTCTGCCACATAATCTATAGTATCACAGATTACTAAACGCATTTTTAATTTTAGTTATGTATAATTTCCACTTAAAACTGAAAAAAATTTGTGCAGGTACAATTACAGAATATATATTTGACGGGAAAAAACATTTTATATTACAACAAAATTACACGCAAATATATGTAATTAACGCTGCTGTTAATCGCATTCAAGATAAAAGTGATGCACTCTACATACATATACGTATACATATACATATAAATATATATATTTATGTGTATATATTACACAATATATATAATATGTACACCCACGAGCAAACTCGGCTTCCACTAACCCACTAAACTAGAGTCATCTGCAGATACCGTAAGCATCTGAAAAAGTCATTGTTACAGATATCTGAAAAAAGTTACCAGAAAGATATCATTCAGATAACTGTATTTTAGAGGTAGTCTTTACAATAACCTTCGATATCTTTTCGGCGGCCGAATAGATATCTTTTCAGACAGGATTACAGATATCTGTATCATTTATGGGGTATCTAAAAGGCACCTATTAGGCATCTCAGTGTTATGTGGGAAGGGAAAAAGCGGCGTAGAATAAAAGTCTCCTACCACTTGGTAAATTTATTTCAGATACTGAAATTAATGTTAAATCGAATGTTAATTTGCCATAAATTTCAGTAATTCCAAATACCAACAGGAAGGAGCATAGTAGAGGCTCTTCACCTACGTCACTTTTTCCCCTAGCGGAAACCGAGTTTGCTCCTGAGAGTACACCCGAGAGCAAACCGGCTTCCGCTAGGGGAAAAAATGATGTAAGAGAAGGGCCTTCTACCACTTAGTAAATTTATTTCAGGTACTAAAACAAATGTTAAATCGAATGTTAATTTAGCATAAATGTCAATAATTCTACATACCAAGTAGTACAAGCATGGTAGGAGGCCCTTTCCCAACACTACTTTTTCCCCTAGTGGAAGCCGAGTTTGCTCGTGAGGGGTATATACATGTATATACAGGGTGGTAATAACTATGTCCACTTTGAATATTGCCGTTATTTGTAATAATATGAAAAAATGTTATATACAAAACTTACACGGTATAGAGGGTGACATACTGTGACACAAACATTTTCTGCGTGGGTGAAGGCATAGAGAAGATTTCAAGGTCATCTCTATTTTTTCTAATGGAATGCTATGTTTTTTTTATCGCGATGTAATAGCCGGTTTTAAGACGACTTCAACAAGCTATCATTGAAGGTCATGCAAGGTCAAATGTGGCAGTAAAATAAACTTTCTTACATTACAGGAGATGCTCGAAGTGGTGACCGTTTGTGTCAATGCAAAGTTGCAATCTTCGTATCGCTGCATTACGTGCATGTCTTATCGTTTCTGAACTTATTCTACAACATGCTGTATTATTTCATAGGGGACTTTATTAGAATATGTACCACTAAACGTTCGCCAAATGATGTGGTTACAGCACGATCGGTGTCCAGCACATTATGCTCGGAAAGTAAGAGATGCACTGAACGAACTTTCCCCAAATAAATGGATAGGATGTGGAGGATTAGATTCTTGGCCACCTCGTTCTCCAGATTTAACCCCATTAGATTTTTTTCTCTGGGGAGAAAATATGATCAAGGGTGAATTGCAATATATGCTAGATTAAAAAAAATATAGATGACCTTAAAATCTCCTCTATGCCTTCACCCACGCAGAAAATGTTTGTCACAATATGCCCCCCTCTATATCGTGTAAGTTTTGTATGTAACATTTTTTCATATTACGACAAATAACGGCAATATTCAAAGTGGACATAGTTATTGCTCCACCCTATATATACACAGCTTTACTAATCCCCAATAAAGTTCATGAATACATATGCGGGGATATCTTTGTGACAACAACCGCTTATCTAACATGTAATGCAAATAGAATGCGAAAATCTTTTCTGGTTCATGTTTTTATTATACGTATACATATATAAAAATTTTATTTTCGATTCATAACTATATATATTAATTGTTGATAAACTAATTATATGTATCAAATAAAGTATCATAAGTATAATAAATATGCTACATTCATTGTAAAGCTGATTCGAATATATACTGTTACATGGAATTTGCGCATGTATTAACCACGGTTAACTTAAGGTATGTTAAATGGTTCATTGGGTCCTATTTTCAAGGTCAATAACCAATGGCTGTTGACCTTAAGAATGGCATCTACTAATTTGAAATAATTGTACAATTTCAAGGTTTCTATTCGTTAATTTGAATTTTCTTTGAAAAACAGGAAATGGCGACTCTATTTTGCAGCAACAAAATAAATATATATATTCAGAAAAAATACTTACCTGAAGAAAACTCAACTGCTACTCTTACCACCTCTGACTAACTCTGACCATTCAGTCTTCAGTCTGCCAGACAGTAAATTGCAGTAAATCAGTGACGTACAACTAACCTAATCTCAGTCCTTTGTTACTCACATACAAACGAATGCGAACGAATTAATCTATCTCCATTACAGTTATGCTCTGACCACTTGAAAATGAGTTATTTAAAACACACTGATCGATAATTTATGATATGCAATGTCAATATGTAAAAAATATTTTACAGAAATAAAATTACATGTTTCTTTGAATTGATTGAATTTCGTTCATTTAATTTCTGTACGTACATTAATCTTTAAAAAAAATAACATATATATATATATACTCTTTCCACGCTACTGCTTTATTATAATAAAATGTATGACGCTAAATCGCGCTAAATGTAAATACCGACGACGGACGAAGACAATAATAATTGTGTTGAATCATGAATTCAGAATTTGACGGGAAGCGAGGTTAGTACTGTTCAATACTTATACTATGTATGTAAGTAGTACATACTTGTATAATATTCTAGAAGAAAAAATTCTTGTGTACTTTGTGATATTCATATTAATATAATGCCTGAAGTAACCATTAATAATGATATTGTTAATTTTTCTTTGAAACCGTATTCTGTTCAAGAAGATTATATGGCAAAAGTGATAGAGTGCCTTCAGAATAGCACAAATGGGGGTTTAGTATTTCTAACTGGTACATTGTGGCATCATATTTATTATTTCTACATATATGTATTATTCATCCTTGAAAATGAAAATTAATTGATGTAAATATTTTAGATACAGGGAAAATACTCTGCCATTTATGTTCCTCCTTAAGTTGGTTATTAATAAAAAAAACTTAACTGCAAGTACATACAAGCAATTGTAAGTGCAATAGAAAAACAAAATTTTGGGGGACATTTCTTTAATAAGTTAAATAATGAACATAAAGGAGCTACAGGTGATTTAGATCCTCCCACCGGTTTTAATTGGGCTGCACCAAAAATTATCTATGCATCTAGAACACATTTTCAACTTTCACAAGCAATGTAGGAGTTGAAAAGAAGTTCTTATAAACATACTAGTACCGCTGTATTAGGATCTAGGGATCAACTTTGCATTCACCCAGAAGTATTCAAAAAGACTAATAGTTCCAATAAAATACATATGTGACATTCTAAAATAAAATCAACAGCATCTTTTTATTATAATAATGTTGAAACAAGGTAAAGTCTCAACATCTGGTACTCATAGTCCATTCTATAGGAAAGAAGGCCCTTTTTTTAAACAGGAAGTTAGATATAGAAGATTTAGTAAAAGCTGGATAGAAATTCAAGTGTTGCCCATACTTTTTATCGAAGGAACTTAAGCAGACTGCAGATATAACTTTTTTGCCATACAATTATATATTAGATCCAAAAGCAAAAAGATCCCAACGCATAGATTTGCAGAATAGTATCATTCTTTTAGTTAGATGAAGCACACAATATTGAGAAAACTTGTGAAGAAACAGCATCATTGCAGGTATTAAAATAATGCAATAATGTCTAAAATATACTAAGTGTATATTAAGTATATTAAGAATAGGGAATATATGTTATGTCAAATTTAATAACATTTTTGCAGATATCTAGTACAGATATTGCAATGTGTATTGATGAAGTAACAGCAATAATGGAAGAGATGGCTCATAGCATAAAACAGGAGAAAGATTTTTTAATGGAGAATTCTGGGAATGTACAACAAGATTTTACTGTTGATTTATGTATTTTGAAAGCTATGTTTTTAGAAGTAAAAAAGCTAGTGACTCTATAAAAATCATAAAACGTGACAAAGGAGACACGTATCCTGGTGGCTACATTTTTGAATTACTTGACAATGCTGAAGTTATTATTAATAAATTTTAATTAGTAACTAGTTATTATTAATTAATTTATTAAAAAATTATTTATTAATAACATTTTCACTGCATCATATATTTCTAACATATTTATTTTTGATCATTTGTTTTACAATTAATGCATGGTAAGGAACAACTAGTAATAGAGAAACTAGAAAAGATTGTTCTTTATTTAACAACTACAACTACCTCTCTGATTGCAAGGAAAGTATCTTCTATTAAAAATAGTGTTTAACAGTGGTAACAGTGTATGTTATAGAGAAAAAGTTAAACAATGTTACAAGGTATATATTCAGTTAGAGGAACCAAGAAAAGGTTATAAGAATGATGTTTGGGAAAGAAAGAAAACGATTTCAAAAAATGAAGGCAAAGTTAGTTATTGGTGCTTTAGTCCTGGATTTAGATAAAATTAGTACATTTTTGATTTGTTATATTTATTTCAATCAAAGTATATTTGTATACGTATATGTGAATTGTAATATGCATATATTTGATAAAGCATGTAACAGCTAATGAAAGAAAGTGTACACACAATGAGAAGTGGCACATTATCACGTCTAAAAACTTTTATAACTGAACTTGGAATACCAGTTGATGTTCAATTAGAAAATCCACTTTTTTTTTTTTTTTTTTTTAACGTAGGGGAAATGCCTTATGCACACCTCAAAGTCCTGGGGTAGGACTCCGAGGTAGTGTGGGACTCGCACCCACTAAAACCCCTACGACAGCCTTCTCAGGCGGAACCGGTGGTGGCGGGATCTCTAACGAACACACCGCCACCACCGCACGTGTGCTCCTCGAGGATAATTAGAAAATCCACATATAGTAAAAGGAGACCAACTCTGTGTAGGTGTCCTTGGCCAAGGTCCTGATGGTTATTCATTGAACTTCTCCTGCAACACAAGGTATTATTATTTAAAATATTTTTTCATTGATATATTCATAACGTATTACTTGAATTGTATAATTTGTTTTAGAAATGATCCTAAGTACGTAGCATCTCTTAGTCGAATAATATTAAATTTCAGTTGCTTAATAACCTCATGGTTTATTAGTTTTTTCCCTTTGTATCGTATAATGAAAAAGTGTCGAGAAGAATGGCAGAACACAGGTTTATGGACAAAAATTTCAGATCTTAAAGTAATATGTATGTACATATGTATACAAGTGTAATAGTTATTTACTTATATTTTTAGCTAATATGCGTAGAAACAGAATCCAAATAAAAGAATTTCATCTAAAAAAATATTTATACAATTACCTGATATTTCGACCTATGTTATTCTATATTGAATTTTAAGAAAATAAATGAGTTGATCTAATTTTTGTAGCGATAATCTGCAATATGTGCGATAATGTGGCTAAGTGCATTCCAAAATGTAGTGGGATCATTCTTAATATTTTCGTAAGGCAAATCTAAGTATCTCTAAGTAAATCTACTCTTTTTCTTAGTTAACTCTACTCATTTGTTTATATTACTGGTCCCAACACAGGGGATTGTGCTAATGGGATCCTTTGAATGGAAAGGATACTTGAGATAGCTTTTTTATCTGTTGTAAGAGAAGTCACATAAGAAAATATATTCTACAACCATATTTTCCAGCAATTATGTGTAAGTTTTCTTATTTTCTTCAATTTTGATTGTTAAATTATATTTTAGAATTTGTTATTATTAATACTTTGTAATTTCTTTAATATTGTCAGTATGTACTATACAATACTATAGGACAGGAGAAATATAATTATAAAATACTGTTTTTTGTAGGATATAATTAATTTATTAACATAATCAAAATGTACAAATTATTATTTATTCTTTGATGGTAATGCAATATAAATGGAAAATTATTTATTTTAAAAAGTTCGTTCACTATATGTATAATAAATTATGGCGGTAAGGTAGGGAATGAAACTCAAATGGTAAAAAACTTTTTTTCGAGTCGCCAAAAATCTTTCTCCCAATCATCAATTTTGTCAAAAAACAACCTATTTGGAAAATTTAATCCAATTCGGTGCATGGAGGTTTTTGGAAGTTTAGCCAAAACTCGTGTTGTAAACACCTATGTGAAGTTAGCAGAACAACTTTAACTTTTTAACTTTTCATTATACCCAATCGATTGGTGGTCGTTTGGTGGTCATTGGTAGCCGAATTAAAACATTTGATATTGTTGCGTTCTCCTAAGTAAATTTTAAAGCTTCGTAGGAAAAATGGCGTGAGCTAGCGCCTATGGGGTGTTTTTGGTTGTGAAATTGTAGTTAAATATTCAATTAAATAACAATTACAATTTAACTGTTCACAACTCTTTAATTTTAATTTCAATATTTCTTTACACTTATGTAAATGAATTTATTAAGAACCTTTTACAAATACTTTTTGTGTTTCGAGAACGCGTTTGGATAGTTTGAATGCCCAGAGATGAATGGCGGAAAAAAAGAAACAAAGAGCATTATCTCCCAGATAGCACACGGACGTCTTGTGACTGTCTTGAAAGTGTCTGTATTCAGACATTCATGTCGTCTTGAAAACGTCTGGTAATATCCTGTGAACAGCATATCTAGAGCCTGTAAGCGTGTTTTGTGAAAAAACGAGTTCTCTTGAAGATGTCTAACTAGACATCTTAAAGACAGGTTGGGAGCTGCCTCAGGAGGCGTCTTTGTAGTTAATACAGATATCTTCGAGACATCTTGTAGACATATCTTAGAGACGAATCACAGAGATTTTAAGGCTGTCTTATAGATTTTTAATAGACGTGTTAGATATGGCTTATAGACATATTAAAGATATGTTACACACGGTTTAAAGATGGCTTCAGGAAGTCTTATAGACGTGTGTCACAGACGTTTTACAGGTGAGGTAAGGAATAGTGGTTGAGAATAGATAATTAAAAATAATGTTAGTACATAAAACAAAATTTAATAGAAATTCATTATTTATTATTTCAAATATTGTTATTAATTTTTTATTTAAAATGATACAGTAGACATTCGTTTCCCGCGCCACCGTTATCTGCACGAAAGTCATGCCTCTTGCTCACACGTATTTCTCACCTCGCGCGCGTACCCTACTCTGTCGCCCAGCACGCCCAGGCCGGAACGCATACAATGTCGCGTTTAACTCGCATATCTCATCTCAGAAAGCACAGTGTATATAATACTGTTTTAATAATGTTTTTATAGTTGCAATAAATATTGGTGGAATGAATATTGGTCGTAATTGGATTGCTTCTTGTCTCGCGGATCACACGTACTGGGTAAAAGATGCTAACCAAGCTAGACATTTGCTACTAAAATATGTCACGAATTATTACCTTTTTCACATATAGTCTCTGCCCTCTGCAGTGCGCATTCCAGGTAGTATAGATTTCAGTGGGTGCATGTGTCAACAGAATTACATAGTCCAGTCGAATTAGACTTCATACCCCCATTTTAACAAATAATTCTAATTACCTATGTTTTTCAGCAAAATTGTTCGGAAGATCATTACAAATGAAATATATACCCTTGAGATTCGTGAATAGTTCGGGAATATTGTTAAAAAAGTGTGTGAAAAACATTGCAATATAAACCATTCGATAATTGCTATTTTCCTACAAATTTTAAAACAAAAATTATATACATTTACATGTTAAGTCGTTTAGCATATAAACACCATCTATAATCAAATTAATCAATTTAAAACATGGAAATTCAAAGAGGTAAAATTTCAGGGCTTACATTAATTTTTTTGCAAAATTGGTCACGCTATTTGGTAATATCTCGTCGAATTACCCCAAATGTGAAAAAAAATAGCATGTAAATCGATGATTCCTGTCGCAGGTCCTTTTCGCCCGTGCTAGCAAGATTTTCAGAACAGCATGTGGGAAGTGGGAAAGATAGAAATGAGACTATGTTGCAGAAAGCGAGAATGAGTGAGATGTACATATGAGGGCAATCCCAAAAGTAAGGTCTCTCATTTTTTTAGAAATACAAAGAAATGTTTATTTTCAATAATGTTTACATCATTTTAAAGCTTGAACATTTATCTATTTTTCGACATAATCGCCATTTCTGTCGATGCATTTTTGTAGGCGCTGCAGCAGTTTTTGTATGCCCATGTCATACCAGCTCGCCGCCATGCCGTTGAGGAAGCGTTGAACCTCATCTTTCACCTCGTCGTCGTTGCTGAAGCGCGTTCCGGTCAAATGTTCTTTCAGCTTGGGAAACAGGTGGTAGTCACTGGGTGCCAAGTCCGGACTATACGGTGGATGGGTGATCATCTCCCATCCAAACTGTTGCAGGAGAGCGACAGTCGTACAGGCGACGTGGGGACGAGCATTATCGTAGAGAATGCTTACGCCCTTGCTCAACATTCCTCTTCTCCGGTTCTGAATCGCCCGTCTGAGTTTTTTCAGTGTCTCACAATACCTGTCAGCGTTTATTGTGGTCCCAGAAGGCATGAAGTCCACCAACAATACCCCCTTTTCATCCCAAAACACAGTTACCATGACTTTACCGGCAGACGGTGATTGTTTGAATTTTCGCGGCTTGGGAGAAGAGGAACGCCGCCACTGACGTAATTGTTGTTTGGTCGCAGGTATGTAGTGGAACGCCCAGGTTTCGTCGCCCGTGACAATCGAATCCAAAACGTTGTCCTTTTCGTCTGCATAGCGGCGAACAAATTCGCGGGAAGATTCAACTCGTTGCCGTTGGTGGTCTTCCGTGAGCATTCGCGGGACCCATCTTGCGCACACCTTCCGATATTGCAACTTTTCCGTCAAAATCCTGTGAATAGTGCTTCGGGAAATCTCGGGAACCAAAATGCAGAGATCATCCAGAGTGATCCGCCGATCTTCACGCATGGTTTGCTCAACCTTTGCGGCTATCTCGTTGGAAATTGACGGTCTGCCGCTTCTTTCTTCGTCGTGAACTTCAGTTCGACCAGCTGCAAACTCCCTACACCACTCGCTGACGTTTTTGACATCCATGCACGACTCGCCATACACTTACGAAGACTGAGTGTCCCAGTGAGGTGCGCATAGGCTTGTTGCGGAGTGGTGGAAGTAACGAACACAACAGTGTTTCCAATAGCTGCACGAATAGGTTCCCGGCGTTCTCAGCGCTTTGGAGACCTTACTTTTGGGATTACCCTCGTAAATATTGTGTCTGGTTCAAGTCATTTAACCTTTTTTTTTTTTTTTTTTTTTTACGCGGGGGAAATGCATTATACACACCTCGAAGTCCTGGGGTGGGACTCCACGTAGTGTGGGACTCTCACCCACTAAAATCCCGGCAGCCTACTCGGGCGGAACTCGGTGAGGCGCAGTATCGATCGATCCGCTACATGGCGGGATCTCGTGTGAACGCACCGCCACCACCGCGCCTGTGCTCCCGTTATCGGGGAGCTCGTTTCGTGGGGGCGATCGAACGCCCCCCAGAGGTGACCACTACCCTGGTCACTCCCCCTACTCTACTCCACCGGCGTTAGAGGACTGCACTCTGACGTCGGCACTACCGGGCCGCTTTGGATGCAGTCGGGGACCCCACCCCGACCGCATCAGCGGCCCCGGCGGACGCGCGCGCGAAGGCGGGAGCCACAGGAGCCGAAGCTCCGGCTCCCGATGTCCACGCACGCGTCCGCCCATACACGCAGGCCTCGCCTGCCGGAGAGCGAGGAGACGCCTACGGGGGAGGAATCTGTCCCCCCCCGCCGGCGTCGTCGGGGCCAGCTGTGCGGGCCTCACGGCCCCGACCCCGACCCCGCCTCGCGGTCCCGCTCGTCATCCTCCTTCCGCGAGATGACGGTCTCGCAGAAGGAGGACACCGCCCTCCACGACCTCTCGCTCCCCACCATGGCCGCAACCACGGCCGGGAGCGAGAGGTCTCCCCCTACCGCTGTACGGAGCACCGGCCTCTCCCTGGCAAAGGCCGGGCAGTCATTTAACCCTCGCTCAGCATAACATAGATATATGTAATGTACTTTCTTTACACTGGCATTTTTTTTACACGAAATTAGTACATCAATTTTTCAAATTAACTAACTTGTGTCCTAAAAATAAATTTTCTTTTATACGATCCATTATTTTTTTTGTACCTCTTGCAAAGTTTTAATTGTATCATGTTGTGTGTATTTTAGATGAATATACAGGGTGTGACAATAACTATGTCCATTTTGAATATTGCTGTTATTTGTAATAATATGAAAAAATTTTATATACAAAACTTACATGGTATAGAGGGTGGCATACTGTGATACAAACATTTTCTGCGTGGGTGAAGGCATAGAGAAGATTTCAAGGTCATCTCTATTTTTTCTAATGGAATGCTATGTTTTTTTTATCGCGATGTAATAGCCGGTGTTAAGACGACTTCAGCGAGCTATCATTGAAGGTCATGCAAGGTCAAATGTGGCAGTAAAATAAACTTTCTTACATTACAGGAGATGCTTGAAGTGGTGACCGTTTGCGTCGATGCAAAGTTGCAATCTTCGTATCGCTGCATCACGTGCAAGTCTTATCGTTTCTGACTGATAAAAGTGCTATATATTCTTAGATGCCCTTATTACACGTGAATTTATGTCGCTTCGCGACGCGGTTCGGAATCCGCATGATTAATACACACGCACGCTTTGCACACCTTAGGTGTGCAATACACACTTTCACTGTTATATTACCGGGAATTGCTCGATTCGCGGACCTAGCTAGAGATGCCTTGAAATCTGTCGCAGCAGGTGATGGTCCTGCCGATAATTCAGGAGGACTTCTCGGGTGGAGACACGCACTGAATCTTACTCAATCCCCAGTTCTAGAGACGCAAGTGAGAGATACATACACGTGGTCCCAACACTTGTTTCTAGAACCGAAAGGGAAACTTAGGTCGTACTTAACGTAGCACAGTTCTCGGAAACTATGTCCCCGATGCATATGCTTGTCAACCGATGACTCTTCCGAGTACACGGAAGAACTTCTCGGTTGGAGACGCGTACAAAATCTTAGTTAATCCACAGTGCAAAAGATACGAGGGACAGATACGCAAGCGTGGTTCGACACTCGTTTCCAGCACTGGTAGAGAAACTCCGATCGCACTTATGATCCTAGCTACACTCACTCGCAATGCCAAATGGAATTGCGAGAAGGAAACTGGCAGAACGCAATAGGCAGGCTGTTCAGCTCCTTCTTCGTTCGTTCGAAATTGAGAGTGATTCCCCCTTTTTCCTCGTACCATCAGAACTATAACAATGGCAGCTAGTTTTACAACTTACAATTAAACTATAATCGAATCCCGCTTGTGGTAAAGTCAACTCGATTTTGCATGATTTGATGAATTTGTTTAGTGTTTATTACACATAACTTTCTTTGAATTCTGTTCTCTTATTAGCTTTTCGTTCAATGTCACACTCACGGTGTGTCCTCTAATACTGCTTCTGATTACGCTTCGTTTCCTTTTAAATAATTTCGTAGTAATAATATTTTAGTATTAAATAGAATTTGATTTGATTTTATTATAAAATTTTGTGACATCTACGCTGGACTTCCAGAAGCCTGTTCCCGGGTTGAATCTCGTCAAAGCAGTACTGAGGTGTACACTCGTGAGGATGGCAAAGACGCTTTGCTTTGTATCCAAATCGAACTGACTCCACCACACAAATCGGTTTCGAGGAGCCGACCTCGTGAGGCGTCCGGTCGACTGGAGAATCAGCAAACACCAGGACCAACGGAGTAGGACTAGATTGGCAGTGACCGGCGCCTCCCTCTGCAAAGGACTCTCAACGGAGGTGGCTGCAGGAGAGATCCATCATTGGGGGAGTACAGGCGCGTCCAGGGGACCAAGTGCCGTTAGTTAGTTAGTTAGTTAATGCTCAGGTCTTCCGGGAGAGGGGAAGTGCGATTTCCCCCCCAAGGCCGCAGCTGTGGCTCAAACGCCGGTAGCTATCTCACAGCCCTGCAATAGGACTGCGGTGGTGCCGTACCTCAACCCGACTCAAGAGGAGTCCGGATTATTGGCGGAGAAACTCTCAGGGCCCGAGGAGTCTCCGGAATCACGGCGTCCCTGAAGACCGCCGAATACTCCAGGGAAAATTCGCGGCGGGGGAACAGGAACAGAACCGTAGAGTAACGGGGAAACGGGGGTACTGCCAAGCGTTGCGACCGATTGCCGAAAACCGCGGATCACCATTCGGTTGTGAGCGATCAAGTATAGCAGTAGCGTTTTCTTTGTTAAATTACGTGTCGATCTAGTCGCGAGTGCGAAAGAGACCTGTGAGACGACGGCGAGCGCAGCCAACTTCTGTACGCGGTAAACCGTCTCCTCTATTTCGGGTGATTCTGTGATTGATTACGGGATAGTATAGTCGAATAACATCGGTCAACTTCTCACCTTCTGTGAGAAGTTGCGAGTTCGCGAGCGCGAACGCGAGTAGCGGGCGGACAGATTTCCTCGGGGTTCCTCAACTAGTAGCATACCACGCATACCATCTCGTGGAGGCGCCGTAGCCGAATCATTTGTTAAATAGTCTGTATTGCGACGTGTATCGAATTTCCGGATCAAACTGTTATCGAATCATTATCGTAGGCCACCGATTGTAACCGTTGCCCTCAAGGGCAGACGCGTGGCGTCAATAAACGTCTGAATTAACGCATAACGATTTCCAGTCATTCGCGAACCGCCTCCTGCCCTGAGGAGAATCTCCGCATCCTACTTGCGAACCTCGACCCGTAGGCGTGCTAGCCGGCAACCGTCACTCTCTCGTCGTCTCGATCCTGCGTAGATGTCGAAGGTATCGAAGGTCCTACTCGGGGAGTGTCAGGCGTTCAACTCGCGGAGGCGCGGATAGTTGCGGAGGCCGAGAGAAGGGCTTTGTTCGCGGCGGACCACGGCCACACGGCTGTCCGGGGCCCGAAAATTTAATTCCTCGTAACAATATATACAAGGGTGTTAAAAAAAACCATTAAAAAAAAACTTAGTAAACACAGATCGAGAGGTCAACCGTTTCTGAGATATAAATATTTTTGTACAAAATAATTGCTTAACCTCAACTGGTTACACTGGACACACTTTTACTCGATCAAAACAAGATCGAAGCCACGGTTATGCGCTTGCGCGATCATAACCAATCGCCAATATGGCTCAGAGTACTTTGCCGCCATTCAGCTTACGCTTCCATCCTTTATTTCTATGTCCATGATCTAACGCAATGTCAACTATGCTACAAGAGTTGCATGCAACTTGTAACCAGAACTTGACATCAAGCATAGCACTAAATTTGACATTACAAGTTTGGCTGACAGGGCATATACATAAATTTGTATAAATAAATATCTTAATAAAAAATGTATACATATATCCTTTTTAATGATTATGTTTGTACTTTGATAAGATGCCTGAAGTAGCACATTGAATTTCTTCTAAAAAGCTTTGCGAATTATGAACAGTAGTGCCACCTAAAATAATTTTTACTCCCAAATTTTGCTTATTTAAATTATACACAGTCAAACTTTCTTCATACGTTGTTCCACCGATTATAAATACAATTATATCCTGCGGCCTACAAAGATAATCATGCAATTAATAAATATACTTATAAAGAAGTATATATTGCTTCTTTTCAATTTAGTAAAACAATATACTTTTACCTCTTCGATATTATTGTGTTTCCAAGATATGGATATGTTTGTGAACTTAACTTTCCTTTTATTAAGTCCTCAAGTGTTTCATTCAATAATGGTGTATGTTGAGTGTATATGTTGTCTATTCCACTTAAACCTTTGAATAATTTTTTTGTAATTTTTGCTACTGATTCACGATCAAATAAATTATTTTGTCTTGTGTTAATGCCACTATATTCTAATATGTTATGTATAAGCTGAAACATTATTTAAAGTTACTATTGAAATTTAAAATATTGAAATCACAATTTTAATTATATTACAGTCTATATAACAAGAGTAAACTTATTAGGCAGATTAGAGTTTTACAATATACCTTAACATTTTTTTCAGATACTCCTTTACTTTTCAGTAAGCTCATTAATCCGTTAATGTCGTTATTTGCATATTTTTCATAATGAAGTGCATACAACATCACCAGTCTTACCATATCAATTTCTTGGATTTGTTGACTATTAATAAGTTCTTTTACTTTTTGTAGCTGCAATAAAAATAAAAAATGTAGACTATCACTGAAAAGAAATAATAATACCATATATTATATTCATATACCTGCACAGAGTGATCAGTTTGACAACCAAGTTCTTGTTCTAATTCTGATACTTGCAGTAAGTGATGACGTTCCACCAGTGATGAAAGTTCTCCAACTACTGTTACATGTTTTGAGACGGTACCAGACAGTTTTTTAAATAGAGGATAGGTTTCTAGAAAGGTTTTCATGTCAGCTATACTTTCTACTTTTTGATGTTTCTTAACTTTTTTTTGAAATTCGTCCATCAGTTCTTTTATAGTTTGTCCAATCTCACCGAAATTGTGATACAAATTCTGTTGAAAATTATTTATCCTTAAATAAAACAGTTTTAAAATTGTACACTGATGCACAGCGTGTTTAGCAATAAAGGGGAAACAATTGAAGCGGTGTTTTTTCATGACAAAATAAGAGAAAATTTAAGAGCAATGAAAGTACAATAGAGATTTTGTTCTTTAATGATAAGTGTTTAAAAATTTGAATCTAATCCGGAAATCTGTTGATTATGAGTGTATATGGGAAATTCAAAAGAGGCATGTACAGCCATTGCGAAAAATAATGACATATGGATAGCAAAAGCTTACCTCATTGATGGTGCAATAAATTTAACAACACTGGAAGATGCCAGACGATCTTGATACTTTTTGTTAAAAATCCTAAATGATACATGATAATTCCCATAAAGAATTTTCATATACACATGGTAAATAACTTTTCCATGCACATGCCTACTCACACAAATAATCAGCATGGATAATGTAATGAACAATAAAGTATTTACAAAAGCGATCACGCACAAGTGTCTACCAAATACTTTGTCATGGAGAATTACCACTTAAATTTTCTCCCATCTGTTGTGAAACACCATAATATGTATCATACTCAATATACAGAAATATGTATCATATTTACATTTGCATAAAATTCATCGTGCTCTGCACTAAGGACAACTTCCTTCAATTCCTTTGAAATACCTTTCACGTGTGACAAATTAACACGGTTATTATTAATGGTTAGTAACTCATGAACCATTGCCTGATAAGTCCATTGATTTAATAATGGTGTAACAGGATCGTCTCTTCTATCTAATATAAGTAAAACTGGGCTTGTTTCTTGTCTGAAGTCAAATGAATTTGATTCTTTACTCAGTACTTCTCGTACTTTCTCTGCCAATCTCTTTGCCATTTCAGAGCTACTTTGATAGCGTATATAAGGACATTTTTTAACTGATAGTAACACAGAAATTATGCCTAAGAGAGTTCGATGCAAGTGTACTGGAACCCATAGTAAACCTGTGGAATATATAGGAAATTGAAAAAATAAACGATAGAATGTTTTACATGTAAGAATCTATAGATGTATTTTTTCATTATGATTGTAACTGTCAGCTCAGTAGAAACGCTATGAATACACAGTAAATCCTCGATGAGTGTTCGAGGCGGGGTCACACGCGTTTTTGTCGGAGACACAAGACGGACGATTGTCGTTTTGTAAACGGCGAACGATTGTCCAACTATAAGCCGGTCGATCGTAAACGATCGCACTTCTCAATTAATCTCTTTTGCACTTCATTAATTAATGACTCTACATTTATCATTCACATTTTAAAATAAATTTCGCACGTTAAATTGTACCTACAATACGTGTTATCTTGTGTACTGCTTTTCAAAGCCTATATAGCTTTTCAGAGACACGTACGTCGTGAACACAAGCATCGACACTGTCTTTTGTTCCATTTCGCGCCCCACTTTCAGCTTCTGTTGGGCATTAATTCATTTAACATTTTATTTCAGTCGAATAATTAATGCTCACGATTAAAAACATTAACAAAATCAGTCGTTAATTCTTGATTATATATAAATATTAATCGTTAATCATCAATCGTTGGTTACATCAATTGGTAATCAAGTACATATTAGTTTTTAATTGAAAAATTGAAATTCTATTTTATCTATACTTCCTGTAAATTACATTTAAAATAAATAATTTAATGTAAGGTAAATCAACGAAATAATAATATTCAGTAACTTATTTTCTTCCTCTACTTATGTACAAATACGTTACCTTCTCTCTAACTTGAAAAAAAATATCTGTTGCAAGTTTTTATAGACGTTTCCTTAACGAAATGTGTTCATTATCGTGTTATATGATTCGATTTAACGCTGGACCCTTTATTTCTTAAAATAAGTTTAAAAATGCCTCAATGAATTGGTACAAAATTAAGAGATCTCTTAATAAAAAAAAAATACTTCATACCATACAACACGAATATATGTATATTGTTACGTGTTACCCAATAGGTAGTACGCATTGTATAATGTTATATCAAGATTTCAGATTAGCGGTGTCGTTTTGGTAACGTTGTCTAAAATAGGGACAAAGTAGAGTCGTGGTACGACCGTAGAACAGAAAAGACGTGTCAAGATAAGTACTCCTCCTCTTTAAATAAATAATTATTCCTTTTTATAAACATTGTCTTTATTTATTGGAAGTCATGCCGCGCCTACGCAACAATATATATTATATATAATATATATTCACGACAAATTAAAAATATCAAATAAATGTTCATACAAAAGCTGTATGGTATAAATGTACTCCATCAGTCATAATGTATTAAGAAGTGATATCAGTGTATTCAGAAAAATGTACAAAATATTTTCATGCAACAACAATTGAATATTTCTATAGTTACATTACAAAATTTATTTATGTACAAAAGATATGATTTCTCTTCAAAACAGTTTGCAATTTGTAACTACCGCGTGGAACTTTATTAGAAACGCAGTGGGAATCGGAGCGGTTAAAAAAAATAACAATTTGTTCTACATTGTAATTATAATGAGTGCATGAAACTAAAAATTCCAATTTATTAGTTCATCATTAATTTAATTTACAATTAAGGGTACCCTCCGGGCAAAATTTTGGAAAAAATCGATTTTTTTGCATATTTTCATTATATAGAATCTCAAGAATGCTGTTAACATTTCAGTCAAAAATTCGCAAAAGTATAGATTCTACAAGCATATATCTACAACACGGTGATTTGACCCTCACTTACAGTATAAAGTGACTGAACAAAAATACTCGCACAAGCCTCCATTAGATCTAGAAATACAAGAAACTGTAAAACCAGTATACAAAAGCTTGACTTCTAAAGAACTTTTAAAACGTTGTATAGGAAGAAATACTGAGAACAATAATGCAGCATTCAAAAAGTGTATATGCGAACTTTACTAACCATTATGGACTTATTGGGCAGTAATATCGTTCGCCAGGCTAAAAATTTTTGCCGTTCAGAGAAACCTAGGGCGCATCGCGGAAGCCAACCGTCGTAGTACGAGCGCGTCAAAAGAAAAAAGCGAGTTGGAAGTGGAATATGAAGTCACGGAAGGGTTGTTGTATAGTACAGTAATAGCTGATTAAAGATGAAAACCTTTAACATTGATCTATATACGTATGATTAACTCAAGAATGAAAAAAAAACTTTAAATGCGTTTTTCTCGGAACGCGTTTTTTTTCTACGGGCGTCACGGTAAAAAATTTAATTATAGGCTGATTTAAAAAATTCTTGCGACATTTTGTTCACAATTCACGTTACTATCGCGTTACCTACGAAGATTAACTTTGGATTACTCATTTTATTTATAGACAAATTTATGCATGAAAAAGTCCGTTTTTTTGTAACATTCTGTTTAAACACGTGCCAAAGATCGCCGGATTGTTTTTTTGGATTAAGGATAGGTAAGGCGATAACCATTAACATGTATGTAGAGCGGCGACTGCACGGGACGGGGCGGTAAGGGCGCACGAGATCGCCCGACAGGATCCGAGTGGACCCGAGTGCGTTATACGTAGCAAGGACAGTTCAGGACAGTTGCGTAAAGGCGGAGAAAGAATAGCATTGTGCGTTTTATTTGTTAGAGTAATGTTTATCAGTTCCTTTTGTATTTTTCATTTGCTGTCATTTTCTTGAATTTAATATATAGATTTTAAATAGTTAAAACCGTTTACTTCACGATCCTATATGTATTTCAAGAATGTTTTTGTTTTTTTGACTTAAGACCATCCTATCATGAGTTCTGATGGCGCCCGTCAAGACCTCCAATTTGTATAGTAATAAATTGAGTGCTATATATTTTATGGAAACATTGTTGAAATTTAAACAATAAAATTTTTTTGAATTCTTCAAATATGTAGCAACAAAGATCAAACCAGTTTTTTACCATGTGTTGTTCCATTGTCTTTTTATAAATTCATGGAAATGACGAACTTTTCGAGCGTTTTGACCGGAGGGTATCCTTAATTATCGAATTCAATTATTCACTGCGACTATACTATCGATCGAATTAAAAATGTAATTGTTAATGGCGATTGTTGAAGAATTTTCTATCATACCTCCCTCTCGCTCTAATAGTCTGAGCTCATACCCGGCAATGGAAAACGCCCTTACGTTTTCGTGATCTCTTGAGTAAGCGAGGGAGTAAAACCCGTTCCTACGGCGTGGTAACCAAAAAATTAGGAAGCGTGACACAACTTCAACCGTCAAACATTTCCTTATATGAAAATCCCCACCATTATATGAAATCCCCACCAATTTCTAGGCCTATATAAACCCGTTGATTTCAACCCTCTGGAGATCAGAACTATACCGTCGTCTTTAGAATCACGTCGCGTCACGTTCTTGTGAGTTGGTCATTACGTTAGTGAGATCGGGCTAAAGTTCCCTTTCGAATCCAGTGAAACTTGTAGTAAACCAAGAACACTTTATTTGTATTCCGACTAAAATTATTACTTTGGCATTATTCCGTAAAATCCACTCGCAACCCCCGCAACGCCAGTGCGTTAACACCGAGCACCTATTTATTTCGGTAATAGTTATTATTTCATCATTACTTACTAGTACGCGACAACACTACATAACACATTTGTAACCAAAGACTGATTAATTATACTGTTATTTTATAAATCTGTGTAGTTTATTTTGAATCCATAACACGATCCAGAAATCTGTAGTATTATCGATATACTAGTTTCCTCTAGTTTAGAATAATATCAGGTCGACCGTTCCCACCCCTATTAATTATAAATTCAAAGGTTACGAGGCACTAACTAACATTTCCTAACCGCGCCCTGATTTCGCATCAGGTTCGTCCGTGCATTACATTTCTCCAAGAGTATTTCCAACCCAGTGGTTTTCCGATTTCGCATCGGATTCGTCCACTAGTGACTCCATTCTTAGAGGCTCCCTGATTTCGCATCAGGTTCGTCCTCGTTTTCAAACATCCTAGCGGCTCTCTGGCTTCGCGTCAGATTCGTCCGCGCACCGTACTAATAAACTGATACCATATTCCTTGGAAAACCTAAACTTGCCGGCCTCTCGCGTTGCTACGGCCCGAGCTCGTAACACTCTATATCATCATTGCAAACTCTACATTTGGTTCTAGTAGAGATAAGAACCTAATGTCAATTTATTTGACTTAGTAAACTCTTGGATTATCAAAAATTAACGTAAAACAAACGAGTCTGACTGAAAAATCAGTTTTTAATTTTTTTTAATTAGGACGCACATTACTAAAAATGTTGAAATTTGAGAATAATAAATATAATAAGATGTCGTTACTACAAAAATATAAATCTAGTCACTTCGAAACATTTTTTAAGAGATTGGTGTTTTTTTAGCATTTGTCTGGGGTTTTCAGTTTTTATAACTAAAATTTCCAACGAAAGGTCGGAAAAAATTCTTTACCATTACAATGAGCCTAATTTTTGTAGAATTCCCCAGGTAATAGAATATATGAATTAGAGCAAAAACAAAAAATCATGTTTTTTTCCCTGTTATAACCCTGTGACGGAGATGGGCATTATCCAGATAAAATGTTATTTAAATAACGATTCAAATAAAAGATAATTCATTTTTATCCGTTATTTGAAACTTCGTATAAGTGGATTTATCTTTATCCGAAACACCACGGATAAATAAATTATTCGAAATGAATTTATTCGAAAGAGAAAGATAATTTTTTTAATCGAAGGAAATTTATTCCACCGGAAAAAATCATTTTTTTATTCAAACGGAATTTTGTTAGGACAGAGTTCCGTTGTGTGTGCGTTACGAGCCTGACGGGCGACCTTTGGTTGTCTCTTAACATATGCAGCGGTGGTATACGTTCTTCTGTTGTCGTGACTCGAGGCGGGAACGTGTCCGCGTACGACTTATACACCATTTTCATACCCTTAATTAAACTCTGTTATATCGGATCGGTGTGTGTCATTTTCTCGGTAAACACCATCCTGCTCTAACAGGTTATGGGCCCAGAACGCATCTCAACCGAGCGATAGATAAAGAAAACCCTAACGTAATAATGCTAAAAATAATCAGATTTATACCGTGTTTAGATTCATTTTCATCTGAAAAACGTTATCCGTATGTTACTGCAACGTTCACGCCGATCAGATCTAAAATGCAAAAGTAGTCCATACTATTAATACATAATCGATAGCATGCAACAATGTATGACTCTCGAGCCAACGCTCGAGACATTAGACGCCGTCGCCTAACACTCGCGCCCGTTCGGATAAAATTGGAGATTTATTCCAGCCTACGAATAAAAGTACGAATAAAGATGAAAACCTTAATCTACGGCTCGAATAAATTCCGTTTGAATAAAAAAATTATCTTTCACTTTCGAATAAATTCATTTCGAATAATTTATTTATCCGTGCTGTTTCAAATAAAGACGAATCCAGTTATTCGAAGGTTCGTTAACGGATAATAATAAATTATCTTTTCTTCCAGTTTATCTAGATAAAATTTTGCCCATCTCTGCCCCGTTGTCAAAACAGGATTGAAATCTGGCAAAAATTTATTTCTTTTGAGAAGCTGTCAAATATCTATTGTAAGTTCAATTTGGTTTAGGGACTTACTTTACTGTCTTATTTGGCTCCGATTATTAATATAATAATTAATGATTATATTTAATAATTAATGTTAATTATTCATAATAAATAGTGAAATTGCATTCAAATAGAGCTATGTATTTTCATAATCCTATTGCTATATTATAAATTATCAAATCATATAATTTCATTACCCTGTGAGCAGGCGTTGATTCCAAGTGAAAATAAGTGTGGACTAATAGCTAAATAATCTGCATAGTATTCATGCACTTCCTTTACCACTTCTTGTTCGTCGTTTTCAGCCAAAAGTTTAATATCCGCTTTGGCAATAATGTTGCTGAAATCTTTAAAATTATCGATAACAGCGTAACACGAATTAAGCAGCATATGAAGGTTCATTTCGAACTAATTCTATGTACATTAAGGTAAAATAAATTTTACTCTTTTTATGAACTATTTTTATGAAATATTTAATAACGCAGCAATATCAGATAATACTTCTCGAAATGTGTATACATATGTATATACCATCATCGACGCGGACAAACTTATTACACAATACAATATGTACATTAAGGAGGCTCTTACTCTTAATACAAATTTTTGTCGCGGCTGCCTGCAGAATAGTTCCAATTAATAATAACATAATCTATGCAAAATTTGAGCTCGATAGGGTAGCGGGAAAACGTGCCCCTAGGTTCCTAAACATTAAAATAATTAATTAAATACTCATCCAAATGATTTTAGTCGATTATCTTCTAAACTAATGAACGTACGTCGCCGGTAGAGCGAGAGGAGCGGGGTGCCGACTCAGTCGGTACGCCAGAGTCGTTTGAATTGACTAGACAAGTGAGGTTCTCGGTGGTAAATACAGGTTTATTTATCTATATATTGTTACGACGCATTTTGCGCCGTGCCCCTTCCGACCCGAAATTTGACTCGGGCGCGGAAGAACCGGACCGCCCTCCGCCGCCTCTCACTCGCACCAATGTAACATCTAAGCGCTCTTGGAGGATTCTTAGGGAAATATTACCGACCAAATTTGAATTAATCACGTGGTAATCTCGCTCCGAGTTACCGCTCGCGCTTTCAAGGCCATATCGATCGGGGTCAATACGACACGCAGGGCGCTGGTCTATCTCCGTGTCCACAGACTCTGCTACAAGGACCGCCCAGAAATACCGTCGAGTGGTCGCTCAACCGGATAAGGGTTCTATCCCAGGGGGATAGAACAGGAGGAAAAAGGGCCCTCCCTGGCAACGATCGCAAGACTCGTGAAGCGTTTGGTCGGCGGAAGGGGCACCACGTAACAGACAGCAAGACTGGTATCGACGACCCGGACGTTTCCCTCCGAAGGACCCAAAAATGGAGGAAGCAGAAGGACGAGGACCCGTGGGGAGCCGCAGCAACCACGTAGAAGGGTGTAAGACTGGACTCCTCACACAGCGGAAGGAATCTCCAAGGCCTGGGGATCCTTCAACGGCGCGTCGTCCCTGAGCCGTAAGGAGCTGGGCTCCGCAAGAGTCGAAGGGGGTACGTGGAGAGAAAAGATAGCACAGTGGGGGGCCCACTATGTCATGGCGTCGCGTAACGAGCCCCGAAATTGTCACTTGAGCGGCAGTCGTAAGTCTAGGAATACCGAATACTTCCCTGTGTGGCGGGGAACAGAATACGCCCACGGTAATCCCTGCCTGTCGTAAGAGGCGACTAAAAGGGACTGTTGGGATCGCGGGACTGTGGCACCCGCGGTCCGGTGGGGGGGGAGCTCCCGCTTCCCCCACCACAGAGAGGGCGCTCCGCCGTTGACTGGCGGAGCTGGCGCTGGGGAGGCACCGGTTGTGTTCGCAAGAGATCCCGGTGCCACCCCACATAGCGCCGAGCCCGGCCACCGTGAGGGTTTAGTGGGTATTTCCCCTGGGCCTTGCCCTATTGGGGATGAGTCCCACACTACCCCCGCCCCACTCCTCCCACATTGGAGGATGGCGGGGGTGTGCGTAAATGCATTCCCTCACGTAAAAAAAGGAATACCGAATACCGCGTGGCGTGTGAGGTGGTGGCGATCGCGAGGGTGGGCGAGAGCTGAGCTGACGAGGCAGAGGGTAGCGGCACCCCGCAAGGTCGAGCGAAAAGCGACAGGAAAGGGAATATCGCACTTCCGTAAGTTAGCCTTCTCATTTGGGTTCCGTAAAGCAATCTAGATCTCGTCCGCCAGGACAATGCCGCGGTAGTAAAATCTAACGTCTCATCTCGCTATCGGACGCGCGGAGAACCATGTGTTTGTTGGAAAATAGAATATCGAAAATACCCAGCAGATTTCCTCCAGAGCGCGATATCGTAATGCGAATGCCCTCAAGTCATTGTACCATCTTTTATAGTCGGCGGTAGCGTAATACCGTACGACCGTGCTCTGTACAGAGTAATGTAACATCTCGAGTGATCGTGGACCACGAAATTACGGAAATAGTGTATCGTACCGAAATTCGGTTGTATCGAGGGCGCGGGTCGCGACGATAATCGACCGTCGGCCAGTTATATTCTTTTTGTTTTGTTATTCTAATTACCACCTGTTGTAACGCGATCTCGGCAGAGGCTAGCGCGAGAAATCTAATAAACTTGTTATTTGATTTGTTAAACGGTCCCGAAGAGCGTTCTTTGATTTCTCTTGCTTGTTTGTATCGTCCATCGGTAACTCCTGTCGCGGGGAGAGTCTATTGTTCCGGTATTTGCGGACCCTGGCCACCTTTATATCGAGCTATCCAGCGGTGGTTGCTTTCTTCCCGGCCGGTCGTTGGATTTCGGCCTCATCGGAGGAGACTTAGGTTTCGCTCCGGTATTCAGGGAATATCGGTCGGTACTCAAAGTAGTACCTGGCGCCCGGAAAACGGTAGGAAAACTCGCGGGGACGCGACCGGTGGCGATGGGCCGGGAGGGGAGACTTTGTTTCCGGGTGAAATCGCGGACGACGTAACAATATATACATAGCTATGTACAGTAACTGCGCCGGGTGGTCATACGGTTGACGGAGGGCGGTTGTTCTCTCTAACACGGGCACGTCAGAGGGTTGAATAAAAATAAATGGAGGGTGGAAACTTGGCACAGACTATTTTTTCTTGACAAGCTATCGAATGGTATATCACAAGTCAAAATCGGTCTAAGGGTACTTTTGAACCCCTCATTCTGCTATACCCATTACCGACATTTTTAAAAAGTTTTTTAATTTCCTAAGAATAGTCCTTTAAGGTCGAAAATAAATAAAACACAGGTTTTTAGTCTTTATTTGTTAAAAATTCGGGGTACAAATTATTATCAGTTTCGAAAGTACACCCGGTATCTACCGTTCAAAGTTGTTAGTCAGTTATGATGCTTCAGAAACCGATTTTGAGTTTTTAATTAATTATTTTAATGTTTAGGAGTCTGAGGGTACGTTTTCCCGTTACCCCATTGAGCTCAAATTTTGCACAGATTATTTTTTTATTAATTGAAACTATTCTGTGGGATGCCGCGAGAAAATGTTGACAAAAATTTTCATCAAGAGTAAATAAGAGCCACCCTAATATACATATATTGTTAAAGAAACAAAACATATTATTCCATTCAAATATTTATCATGGAGATACAATATCGGCTATAGTTATTCGAACGCAGTTAAGCTTTCAATATTTATCAAATTGAAAATTGCAAATAAGTGGAATGCCACTATAATTTAAGTGTCTTACTATAGATTAAAATTCTCAATGTATTTTCTATTATCTTTGTACGATTCAGTATTGATAAAACGATCAAATCTATTGTAAGAAAGATTCTGATAGATTCTGAGTTTTTTCTTTGTGATGTTACTTAATCAACTAACTAAAATAATCCGTTTGTGTGAAAACAAGCAAAATTTATTTCCAAACAGTCGACTGGGTATCCGGCATGTGAAATGAAGTTATTATTTAATTGTTAATATAACGTAAACAATTTGTTTAATTATCAACGCAACAAAAAAAAAATAGAATGGTTCGTACAATTATGTCCGATACGATACACTAGAAAATATAAACACATCAAACAAGAAAGTATAAAAACATTGAATTGCTACTTACAAATATAATATGTTCCATATTTAGGGCATCTTAATTCATTACACAGTAATTCGACATTCTCTTCTGTTGGTCTTACGAACACTATACATTTCAAATGCTTTAATCCCTCGTTTCGAGTGTTTGTGTCAATTCTTTCGAACAGGTAAACTTCCTTCGTGAAGATTTCCGATTTACTATACAACGAACTCACGACACTTGTCTGTAAATATGTAAATTCTTACTAAGAATAATTTGTATTAATTATTTTTATTGGCTTACATACATTCGTAATTAATCATATTCAATTCTAATAAGGGAAGGTTCCGAACCCGAAAATTCTGATTTTAATGAAACTTCGCATGAATGTAGAGCATATTAAACTATGCTTAGCTTAGAACAATGTTTTTTCGTGCCCGTTTTCACTCTGAAGTCTGAAGGGGTGAAATCAGCCCTTAAAGTTTTCGCGTTTTTTCGTTTTCTTGATACACATAACTTTGTAACGGTACGAGATAGAGCAAAACTGTAAATACATAAATTGTTTAGTTTTGTATGATCTATTACGTTACCAAAAGAAAAATTTCCTACGATGTGTCATTTATAAACAAAATGATTTTTTTGTTATTTTATATGTAAATTATTAACCGTAAGAGGCAAAGGTAGTCATTGCATGCAAAAAATGTGCATTTATCAATGATTTATTAAATTATAAAAGCATATAATTTATATAAATTTTTTTATTTGCAAAAACAAGTTTCCACTTTTGTACTTATATGCTTATGCATATACACGATATCTGTGTCATTCATATTTTGTAACTTACAGAAAGTTTTACATGTGGAATTCTATTAACCGACTTATAAAATAAATAGAAAAGAAAATAAATGAGTTCAGAGTGAAAACAGGCATGAAAAAAAATTGCTACAAGCATTGTTCAATATGCTTTACATTCATGCGAAGTTTCATTAAAATAAGAATTGTCGGGTTCGGAAACTTCCCTTGTAAGTAAAAGCATTCAATTTTAAATTGTCCGGTCCTCAATATGGACTATCTGTGTTCACGGTAACAGGTTTCTTTAAGTATTTACAGCGCTCCTTTCAAACTCTCTGAAATTCCTAATTATCCCTTTTGACATAATGAGACAGTAACGTATTCGACGATGCGTACGATTGCACCTAATTCACAGTCCTGGTCCGTGAAAATAACTTCTATAGAGTATTTCAAGACGAATACAATGACCTATTGCAAAGGTCATTCATGGTCTGGGTTAAGCCAATTATGATGAAAAATAATTTACTTTGAGGAAATAATCAAGCACCGTTGATTTATTTATCTAACAGTAATACACGACTAATACAAGTGTTCAAAATGGTGACCTTGAACATTGCTGCATGATCTAAAGCGTTGCTTCACGGATAATACGGCATGTTGAATTTCAGTTGTGTTTATCGCGGCACATGCTCTTCTTATACGCTCTTTCATATCTTCTTTGGTTGTTGGTATTTCGTTATACACTTGCTGCTTTAACTTTCCCCACAAATAGAAGTCCAGAGGTGTTAGATCTGGAGAACGTGCAGGCCCTTTATGATTTCCTGCACGACCAATCCAACGATCTCCGAATGTCACGTTGAGGAATTGAGTAATTATCCGTGCAGAATGAGCAGGGCATCCATCTTGTTGGAACCACATAGTTTGCCGTATGTGAAGCGGAAAATTTTTCGGCAGGTGTGCAAAGACCTTGGTCTATAAACGTTTATAGACCAAGATCTTTGTTTATCCACTTCTCGCAGCCACCGTGGATTTTTTATTGACCAATAAGGCATATTATGACGATTGATTTGGCCACAATTTGTAAATGTGGCTTCGTCTGTAAACAAAACTTTAGTCAAAAACAGCTCATCACTCTGTAATTTCTGCGGACCCCATTCACAAAAATTTACACGGTTCTGAAAATCATTCCCATGTAATTCTTGGTGAAGTGCAACATGAAAAGCGTGGAATTTATTTAAATGTAATATTCGCAAAACACTTCGTTGACTAATGCCACTTTCACGTGCTAGCTGCCTTGTAGCTAGCCTCACGGGGATTTTGTGTTACAGCTGCTAAAATGTTCACTGTATTTCGATCATCAGTTGCTGCCTTGGATCTTCTTTGTATCTTGTTACCTACACGTCCAGTTTCTTGAAAACTTTTAATAACATTCGTAAATACAGATCGTGAAGGTGCGACAAGTTCGGGAAACTGTTCAGCATACAAACGGACTGCATCTCTTACAATTTGGCGACATTCCCCATAAACGAAAACCATATCTACTTTCTCCGCTATTGAATAACCCATTTCGGAAACTTGAGATACACTTCGCCCGGCAGAGATTGAATGTTGCGTGATTGAATGTTTATTTCCATTCAACGACCCATAAGAAGAGATTACGAGACACAGAGATGAAGTAATAATATCAACAACCAGAGACGGCAAGGAAGTGTACGACTATTTCCTCAAAGTAAATTATTTTCCATCACAATTGGCTTAATCCAGACCACGAATGACCTTTCCAATAGGTCATTGTATTCATTTTGAAATACTCTATCAGAATGTA
This sequence comes from Dufourea novaeangliae, assembly GCF_001272555.1. NCBI lineage: Eukaryota > Metazoa > Arthropoda > Insecta > Hymenoptera > Halictidae > Dufourea > Dufourea novaeangliae. Next base: position 28,930 of record NW_015374460.1, on the reverse strand, counting down.
AGTAAAAAGACATAACGTTCCATTTAAAAAAACAGAGATGACCTTCATATCTCCTAGAGGCCTCCACCTATCAAAAAACTAGTAACATCGGATAATCAGCCCCTCGATACCAAATAATTTTGGCCTGATGCACTTTTTCCTATCACCAATAGGATTTTAAGTGCCTCACCCTGTATACTATATAGATCAGAGGAGCTCGGGTGCATAGATATATATAATAGACGCGGTCTTATGGTAGGGATGAGGTTGGCAGTAGAGTGAGAGGATAATACATGGAGTTACAGACCTCTCCCCTGTGCGGCGGGGGACAGAATACGCCCACGATAATCCCTGCCTGTCGTAAGAGGCGACTAAAAGGGACTGTTGGGATCGCGGGACTGTGGCACCCGCGGTCCGGCGGGGGGGAAGCTCTCGCTTCCCCCACCACAGAGAGGGCGCTCCGCCGTCCACTGGCGGAGCGGGCGCTGGGGAGGTACCGGTTGTGTTCGCAAGAGATCCCGGTGCCTCCCCGCACAGCGCCGAGCCCGGCCACCGCGAGGGTTTAGTGGGTATCCCTCCCGGGCATCCAGCCCGGGGGGTGAGCCCCACACTACCCCCGCCCCTCCCCCGTCGGGGGGTCCGGGGGTGTGCGTAACGCATTTCCTCACGAAAAAAAAAAAAAAAGGAGTTACAGACCTCTCTTTCTAATGGGGCTGTTGGTGGGGGATTCTCCTACGGCTGTGTGGAGGCATTACATGCGTGCAGCATTCGTTCTCCTCAGCACCCTCCAGTCGCTTTCTCCCCTCCCTTTGCGATGTGCGAGCGAGAGAGGAATGACTCCATCGCTACTTCTGCCCTTCGGTCTCGCTTCATCCCTACCATAAGACTGCGCAGTCTATTATACGTGTCTATGGTCACAGACGAGATAAAAGAATAGATTTAACATGCAATGTAATTTTGTGTCCCATGCTTTGAGGGCGTCAGAAGCCCCCATTTACCATACTAGTATTACATTCTTTGCTAGCGAAACCGGGGCAATATTGTATGCATGTATTGATATATGTAGTAATGGACGTGTGTGTGCTGCCTGTTATCACGGTGTCGAACATAGTTCCTGAAATCGGAAACTTTTGTGGAGAGGTGTGCTCGAACCTGCGTGATTTTCGTGGGACACCAAGTCCCATAAGATGTTAGGTTTATTCTTATATCTCGTCTGTGCTATGGTATAAACATTGTACCTGTCATATGTTATACAGGACCGTTCCTAGCGGGGGCGCAGAAGGTGCCCCCGCACCTGGGCGGCCAAACTCAGGGGCAGTCGCAGATCGTTTATTACTATATGTAAAACCTAGACTAGTAAGAATAATAATCAAAAGTTTCCTGACGATTATGAAAATTTTAGACCAACTGAATTTAATCAAATTAAATGTATATCTAATCTTTGTAACAGTACTCGTATAGAAGAAAACCATTTTTTATATACACCCAAAAATATCATATGACATTCGCTCGTGATCGCAAGAGCTCTCAAGGGTTCGCTCGTGTTCAACTGAAATGCTCGCCCTACGTCCACACTGGAACGAATTCATTTCTGTTCGCAATTGATCCGAAGACTGACCGCGAGCAGATTATGAAATAATGAATACGAAAAAATTTTGTTTGCGCAAGTGCTGCCTTTATTGTGTTGAAGTTAAGTGCAAAAAATAAAAATAAAGAAAACAAGATAAACGATGGTGGTAAACTTCACTGTTCGAAAACAGACAACGGTATAGTGGAAGCCATCTGTTACGGGACTTGCAGGAAGAAGAAGGAAATGAAATGTTCCGAAATTTCTGCAAAATATTGACCGAAGATTTTGAAAAATTTCTACAACTTGTTGAACCAAAAATAATGAAAAGTGACACAAACTATATACGAAAGATATTCTACGATTCTTGGCTACAGTAAGCCTTCGATGAGTTTAATAATGTTTTCACAATTTCCGAGCTCTTCAAGTAAGTACGTACAAGTCGAAACTTCAAACTGTTATATCTCATCATAGAAATATCTGATAAAAAAATGTTTCAGACAAAATTGACTTGTTCTTTCCTGTAGAATCTAAATATGTAACGTTTCATAGGGGATTCCATTTAAAATTATAAAGGTACCCCCGCCCCCCTTAAAGGGGAAGGGGGGCCACTACACGTTTATGTAGTTAGAAAGGCCCTTCAGATTCATGCAATTTAAGACCAAGAACTTTAAAATCGATGGCATAGTTTTCGAGATATTGAGCTGTTAAGAGTTATGTGGGCCACCCTGTATAATAGACTGCGCGATCTTATGGTAGGGATGAAGCGAGACCGTAGGACAGAAGTAGCGATGGAGTCATTCCTCTCTCGCTCGCACATCGCAGAGGAAGGGGAGAAAGCGACTGAAGGGCGATGAGGAGAAGAAATGCTGCACGCATGTAATGCCTCCACACAGCCGTAGGAAAATCCCTCACCCAGTGATTCCAGAATCGTGGAACTTGGTAGAAGCCATGGTCCACGACGAGAGGTCGTGGGACGCCGTGGCTCCTTCTGTGAGGAAATCCTCACACGGAAGGAGGCAACCGAGCGGGATCGGGGAAGGTCCGATCCCGCTCTGGGCGAAAGAAAAGAAGTGAGGCGGACGCGGAGGCGGCAAGTTGTTGCTGCCCCCCCCCCCGAGGTGGGATCGGAACGGAGGGCCGTCGAGCATCCTGAACCGCCGAACTCCTCTTCTACATACAACGGTGCAGGTTGCACCGCTGTAAGACAAGGGGTTGCCCCGCACGTGGCGCGATTCTTAAGGTCACAGTCGCGATGACCCTCGCGTTGCCCGCGGAACAACTGGGCCGAGGGGATAGTACTGGGGGTACAGTACCTCCTTTCGCGGTCGGCCCACGACAGAACAGCGTCGAGAGGTGACCCCTCGGCGCTGTAGGTAGGAGGCTGAGGGACGGCACGTACAGCCGTCCCACGAGGGGAAGCAATCGCTACACCCCCCCCCCCCTAGAGAAGAGTCCACCTCTTAACCATCTGTAGGGAAGGGCAATGGGCAGGGCTGGTCGTGGTCATGATAAGCGTTCCCGTTACGAGCCCCGTTGCCTGAGAGTCACCGGGGGGTTTTAGCGGATGAAACCCCGTATTGGCCGTCTCCGCCCCCAGCGAAGGCGGTGCACCTTCATCAAGGATTCCCCCCCGTTAGAAAAAAAAGGGTAACGCCTAGTTCGCTGGTGATCGCAGGTATACCTCATCAGCTGAAGTTAAGGGTTGTAACGTCAAATGCGTCAGGGTTTTTCCAACGAATACGTATTCACTTCACTGCACGGGCACTAACACTGATCACCCGACACAATCACTTAATGTATTTTTAATCAAACGTGTTGTTCGTACGTTAGGAAAATTCGTGGCCCCAATTGTTTTCAATTTATCAGATGTTCTACGTCACCACACACTTATACAGCAGCAGCCACATATCCGTTATTCTGTGCGTGCCACATTGCGTAATACTCCCGTGAACTGAACATCCCTGTCGCCCGATTGCTAACCGACTGACTTTTGCGTAAGAGTTCCTCTACCCCCAAGTAGTTTCTCATCGTTACATTGTGAGTTCACTCCCACCGCGGCCACACGATTTAGGTAAAAAGAAACCAGCGTTCTGGGAAAACACGTGCTTTGCAGAAGTGCAACGAACGAACCGTCCGGCAGTTTCACCGAAGCGCGGGATCCGTTAATTTACTGCCAGGATATCCATTGCTTCGAGATAGAAAGAAGAAACTACGTTTTTCTCGAGGAGCAGGAAAAAAAATTTCACGAACACATGTTGAATTGACGCTGCTTAGCCTTGTCCGAGCACCTTAGCAGAGGCCGGAGCGGACGTTTCGGTTATTTACGACCTAATTGCTTCGGCCTTGTAGCAGACGTGGACTCCATATGTAAACAATTAATTTTTTCAGTATATTCTCTTCAATTTGTTACTTATAATATTTTACATCCAAGACACTTCTGAATATATGTATAAAAGTATTAGTAAATGTTTAATTCTTTGTCCAGTCATCTCTACTGGAAAATATTAACAGAAGGTTCTCAATAATAAAATCATAGAACAATAGGATTGAATATCTTAAAAATATTATGAAAATTGTATGAAATACAGAAGTAAAATATTATACCTAATAAACTCAATGTAATGAAGTTAAAACATTAATTGTCTATTAAACTGAAATGGGTGTACAATTATACATATACAGGTTGAGCTTTTCTGTTACTTCATATTAGTAACATCTAAATGAATAACTTATTTTCCTGGAAAAATAGTCATATTGGTTCAGTTTTACTCCTTACTGTATTTGGTTGCAATCACTAACTTGTATTTTTCTACACTTTTATTCACAATTACACTGTTCAATTATACATGCATTATAAACAATGGTCCAGTAACTTTAATCACATTAATTATCTTCATTATTTCTACAGGTATAAACAAATTTTATTCACAAAACGTATCTGGTATCAGGGGGACTATAACAGCACAAATAATTTTGTTATAGGTTGAGAAAAAATTAACAGTTTGTGACATATTTTACATTTTGTAAATATGTATTCGCACCTGCGAACGTCTCTAGGACAACAACACCGTTAAATAATGATCCCTTCCTTGGAAAAGATTACTTGTTGATCGAAGGACTGGGAGAGTTGGCCGAGACTCAGCGGCAGAGGGAGTTTCAACTTGATTTTTCGGGCTATCTCGCTCTCTGCCGGACCTTTTACAATGCGCAAGTACGGTATGACCGTGAATTGCAAATGTATATATCAGAGTCCATGTTTACTTATTATTGTGTAATACTTTTATGGAAACAGCTCTATCAAATATATTCAGCAAGAGGAGAACTTACTATCGAGTTCGCTGAGACTAAAGGCTTAGTCCAGGACGATCTGGCAATACCAGATGATATCAATTGCTATCTATTATTTTTTTAATTTAACGCAACCTATGACTTTTTCACGGCAATAATTCTGCAAGTTTCCGTACGTACATTTTTCCTCGGGTTTCTTAAAAACAATTATTTGTAATCAGTATCACTGTAGCCCGTTACTGAACTAAGGATTTTTATGTCAATAACGAACTACGATCACTGTTACATTACCTTTTCGTTAATACGTTATTTGAGAAGGAAATTCACAATTTAAAATAATTGTGTATTCGTCTTTTTACGTTACACATGATTTTCTTACATTTATGTTTCATTCATTCATCACTTTAAATGACAAACAATAGATGAAAAAAAGTTCGATTTGTTATGTTTTTCTTATTTGCTATTATACGCAGTTTCCTGCGATGCATGCAGACCTACTTGTTTGGAGCTTCGTAGTACAAGCGTAGCGCGTAGCCACCGCTAGCGCGGGAACTCGGCTGGCAAACTCGCGCTCTGATTGGTCGCGATTTTTCGTTAATATCTCGGTAACGAAGCCTCAGATTACATTGTTGCTGAGGAAAAAATTGTTCTAGTTCACCCCCCGAGTGCTCCATTTCCGGGTCGCAAAACATTTTTGGACATTTTTACAGGGCGACATAATATAATCATAGCAAAAATGAATACTTAAATATGCAAAATAATATGTAAAAAATATTTTTTGTATAAGTACTAGAGAAAGGTGTAAGTTTAATCGGAACAATAATACAGGGCATAGAGCTCATATTGTTTAAAAATTTTTTTTTATACAATTCAACAAATGGCCTATGAGTGCGTTTATAATTACTTCAACCCAATTTCATAGAAAATTTACAGAGTCTAATGGAAAACTATAGTTCACTGGTATACTAAACATATTTAGTTGTTACATTATTGGGATATGTATGTATGTTGAGTATTATCTACCAAATTTTACCACACTGTCTTCATTATGAATAATAATTAAAAAGAACTAGTATTCCCACCTGTGGAATTCAAACTCACGAGTTTTGTAACATGAATTCTTCCTTCAATTATGTATATATAGTAGCTGTGGTACTTTTCCTCCACATTTAAAATATCTTACAGAAGGTATGCATGTTTCATTATTTATATTTTAAAAGTTGTTTAATATCTATATTTAATGTCTTACTATTATTGTACGATAACATGCTAAAATCATAAAGGAATACTACCTTGAATACTTCCCTTATATGAGAATGCAAAAAAATCTAGCTTAAGCAACATAGAAGTTTGAAAATATTAAGAAGTTGACATTTACATTAAATGATATAAGTACAGTAATATGAATACATAGACGTCGAAGGAAAGAACTACAAAGAAGGTACCTTCATACGTTGTAATTTTATTTCTATGAAGTTTAGATAAGAAACAGATTGTTCAAAAGGATAATTGAATTTTTATAAAAATTTGAATATCTAATTAAATAAAACAGGAGTTTTAAAAATCTTTAAATATGTTATGTTTTTTGAGTATAAAACAACATAAATAAAAAACTTATGTATTCATAACTAAAGCATCATTTAAGAAAAGAAAAGCGAAAAAATAATTGTCAGTTACAGATATTTTATTACATTGTATCTACATGTACCTTGTATTATTTTGCTACTGTCAAACATAAAATGTATAGATACTATTCGTTTAAATTCTGTTGTTTGCCCTCCATTAAGATAGACTAAGTACATAATGATATAAATCTCCTTTATTTAGCAACACTAAATCAACAAAGGTATAAATTAGTATTTATAATTGTCTTTTTTCAAATATTCACAAAATATATAGTTTCTAATATCTGTACGATGGGTGAATTATTTTGTAATAGCTTACAATCTTATTTAACATCAAAGTGAAATATTTATATCGAAATGTATAAAAAATATTTACCGTCTGTTTATCCATCAAAAGAACTTTCATGCCAGGACCACTTTCTTCTGTCATTCGTGTAATGTAAAATTTTAAAGCCACTACCAAATTCATTTTGACTAGATTTTCCAAACTTTTTATAACTATTCTTATTGTTATTTGTATATTTTGAATCACATACTATTTACAAGTTTATTTGATACACATTTAATAAACTGTATCACTACCTTATCACTCACTTTAGAACTTTCAATTTACCGAACGTTGTTCTGGGGGTTGACACTCACGTGTTAATGAATCGAACAGTGTTTTTGGCGCCGCCACAGTTAATCTGCGGAAATGGGTCAACTAAAATTCAATATGGTGTACTGTGGCGGGTGTTTGAAATAAAAAATGAATACTTAAGGTGGTTCGTGCTAAATTCGAAAGACTAGATAATTAAATAAAATTCATGCAGATTGTTTATTAGAATGAAATACACACCAAAAAATTTGAGACTCGGTGCCGATCAAATAAATAAGAAAAAGCTTGTTAAAATTTGAGTTTTCAACACAGCTCTTATGGTAGTCTTACCACCGCTAATATTTATAAATGTGGTATATATTTTGTGGACACTCTGAATAGTTTAGTGTTGTGATGCATTATGTTTGAAATATTTACAGTGGTTTCAAGAAAATATAAGTGTGGAGCATGATAAAACCATCTTTGAATCAAATTGAAGCATTTAAAAATTGATAAAGGTATGTATATGTTAATAGAAACCTGAAATAGACAAAATTATTTGTACGATGCCAAACAGGTTAAGGGACATGTGGAAAAGAGGTTAGGATAATTCGCTATTGAAAGGAACAATTATGCAGTTAATTATAAACTCATGTTAGAGAACAGTTTATTATTTACAGTTTTCACATAATCATTTAATAAAATATTCGAAAAAATGGACAATAATTTAAACAAAATACTTTGGTAACTTTGACCACAAATGCATGTATTTGAACATGCTAAATAATGTATATCTGATTGAATACTAATATATGTTAATTTACGTAAAATATATTTATGATTTTCAGATTGCAAAAATTGAAATTCCAAATGGCCGTCATTTATTATGACTTCCATTATTGCATACATATGAATAAATGAGGTTATCACTATCTTTGAATATCACTTTCTGCAAAATACACACTGCAAAACGGCAGAATATTTTGTTGGTGTCCAATTTTTACAAGGAATAGCAGTCATCTATTTTTTCCGCAATTCCTCATCTTTGGGGAATACAAATACAGATATATAATTACTATCTTTTAAGGTACTACCATAATTTCCCTTACAATTGGGAATACAGCAACACCATGGCATTATTAATAAACATATGAAAATTCTAAAGAAAAATATATGTAAAACAAAATTTGCAAAATGGCTATAGATTTTATTAAATAAATGTGCTACGCACAAACAAATGATATGTAGAGTTAATATAAATAAATAAAATTTACCTGGATTATTGTACTGTTTCTTACCTTCGGAGGATTACAATAATCTAAACATTTGAAGGAGAGGCAGGAAACTGAGAGGCCGGTAGAGGGAGACTGAGTAGCCGGGAGGCCGGAGAAAACGAGAGGCCTGGGAGTTGGGAGACTGATATGGTAGGTTGAGTGGTTATATTGAAGCCGGACTCACGCGTTATTGCCATTTTTACCTTCAGCACGGCTAGTACTAGAGTCGGCTGTGCCGCTGCCTTTCTCCTCCAATCCTACAGTCCCCTTACCCAAAGTGGTAGCTTATGCTCCGTCTATATATGTCTATGATCAGCACGGTGGAAGACATTGGAAGTTGGTGGAAATAATTGGAAGTAATGTGGGAGACGACGGTAGGTCCAGGCGATCCAGGTAGGTCATAGTGGGGGTATCAAGTACCACGATTGACCACGATTCTGGCATGTCTGGCATCACTGGTGCCAATCTGCCAATTGAACGTATTGCATGACTTCCTGCATTTTGTTCGACGGTGTCAGACAGTGTATTGTCCGGGAAAAGTAATAAGTAATACTTTGCGATACTCAGATTTTCAGTTCATTTGAATATTTTCGAATTTCTCGCGTTGCATTGGATCGACAGTGACCTGAATCTATTTAAAATAAAACTGAATCAACTCGGTATACATATATATTATCACCTGCCATACAGTTATACGCATAACACAATGCAACGGTATGATGTCCATGCTGATGTTAAATTATTTTTTTTCGGCTGGATTCCTCGCATTAGGAAGTCCTAGGAAAAAAGTGGAATTGTTGGTTGACTCGCGTACGATGGTTCACACGTGCGAGTGTAAAAAACGATCATCATGTAACTTTAAAGACAGTCAAAAAGGATGTTTTGGCACAGTCAAAATTTTATTCAGTTTAATAGTATCAGATGTTTCAATTGAATAATTGTGTTTCTTGAAATAGAATAATAAGAAAACAGTAACCCTAAAATGTCCACTCTAAAATTGAGTATGCAAGATAAAAAGGACCTGGATAAGTTCACCAAATTCTTGGCATTGAAAGCTGCTCAAATTATAGTGCAGTCGAGGTCAGGTGAAAAGGTTAGCACAAAGTGCAAACCAAATTCATCTGGAACAGATTGGGTAAGTCTGTTTGTTCATAACAGATCTAAATATGTATCCAGTGATAAATGATGCAAAATTTACCATTATTTTATTGTCATGATTAAGATATTTAGTTATATGCATATTCAATTTGTAATATTAATATGTAAATAGTGCATGGTAAAGAATGTATGCTATATATCATGAATTGATTTTGATTTATATCAAAGTGACAAGATTTTACATATATCTGACATTGATAGCACACAAATGAAGTAAACAGGTTAAGTATGTACTATAATAGTATATCCCTAATCTTCGTGTACATCCACGAGCAAAGTCGGCTTCCGTTAGGAAAAAAAGTGCTGTAGGGGAAGGGCCTCCTATCACTTCATCTCAGTAATTATTGAAATTTATGATAAATTAACATTCAATTTAACATTTATTTCCATACTTGAATTAAATTTACCAAGTGGTAGGAGGCTCCTGTCCGATGTCACTTTTTCCCATAGTGGAAGCCAAGTTTGCTCGTGGGTGTACATGCATCTATATTTTTTATAACAATATTTAATGTTAACTGTACGGATATTATGTCTTCATTATGTCAGTCGGAAAATAATAATTGATATTTGTACGAATAAGATGATGTTACATGCTTTGATAAGAAATATGATTATATACAAATATGTATAGTGTCTTGTCATAGATTTATGCAATTTTTTATAGTACTTAATTGATCACATATATCAAGGTCATCAAAGCTGCCTCCCCTATTCTAAATATTTACCCAATATTTTTATATAGCATGACAAAAACAAACAAAACGAGAAATTTTATGTTCCATACATAAATATACTTTATTTTTCATTTCTATAAGAATTACTATGAACATAAACTTATGATATTAAAAATGCGTTTTGTGCAGTGTGTGTGTGTGCGTGCGTGCGTGCTTGCGTGCGTGCGTGCGTGCTTGCGTGCGTGCGCGTGTGTGTGTGTGTGTGTAGTATTTATTAAATTCTATAATAAAGGTTTTATTTATTTATTGTATGCATACACTACCTGCCAAAAGTATGGGACTAAAATTCATGATTGATGGAACACTAACTCATTGTTCTGTTACAATATAATAAAAGTTATGGAATCGATACATATACAAATCATTTCCAATCAGTTTTAGCACATTACTTGTATCAAATTTGTATGGGATAATATTTTTCTCTTTCTTTAATTATCAAACCTGATCCCATACAGTTAGACGGTATTATACATATATACACTCACAATAAACAAACAAAATCTTTATTAAAGAATTTAATAAATTTATATTTAGATTCCATTTTTGTATATATGTCTATAAAATGATAATTTTGTGTAAACATTCACTGTTAAATTATTATTTGATGTTGTCCAAAATTCTTTGCATAGTTTTTTTGTAAGACATTTCATATTACTTAAGGTAGACATTGCTTCACATGTGACTGGACAGATTAGTGATCAATAGACTGCGGATTTTATACATTTATAGCCTATAGGGGTTTGTAAAATACAATAAAGGACAAAACTTTCATTAAACCTGATAAGTTTTTGGTTTATTCTGAACCAAATATGATAGTTGAGAAAAGAAAGAAATTCCTACAGTTGTTCTTCTCTGTATGAATTGCTTTAGAAAATATCATTTTGCATAAAAATTCACAGTCTAGTAATCAATAATTTTAGAAACATAAAATGTGAATTACTGTTGAATTGTAGTGTCTAATTACAGGCATACTAATAATGTTTCAATTAACTATGTGGAATTAATAAACATTTTATTTCTTTTTATTGCATAGTTCAACTTAGCAATTCATGATGTACCAGAAGTGTTGGGTGAAGCTAAAAGGGCATTGTGTGGGGAAATTGTTAATTCGACGATACCACTTTGTATTGAAATCTCTCTGAGAACCGTTGAAGGTGACACAATGGTTTTAGAAACATGGAATCTTGGTGTTTTACCAGAACACAGTGACCCTACCATAAGAGTAACATACACAGTATATAACAGAATGGGCATTTTGTTGAAATCACTGTTGTCTGTATCAAGAATTACTCCAGCCTATAAGTTGAGTAGAAGACAAGGCCCAGATTCCTATGTTATTTGTTATAGAATTTATATGGGAGAACCACAGCTACATACTTTAGGTAAGAAACTGTTTCATTTTTCTGAAACTCTCATTTCATTTATGTTACTTTTAACACTCTGCCGGCCGCTGTCACGCTGGCGTGACTTTTGCTCGCCAACGTTTATCGGCCGGGGTCATGTACGCGTATTATTCGCCGGCGGCAGCGTAAAGGCGATTGGAGAAATAAGCGGCCGGCAAAGTGTTAAGAAATTGTATATTTTTTCATAACTTTAACAAATTCACTGTACAAAGCAAAAATGTACTTCACTTGCTCATTCACTGACTTCTCTATCTCAGAATGTAAATTTACTTATGGTATAAAGTTCAGTTCAATTACATGAGATTTCTATTTTACAACAGATTTTTTTAAATATCATACTTAATTTAATTTTCCATATAAAAATTCACACGCTCATTTTTCTATCTAATGAAAACCGTTTCAATTGGTGGAAGTATGAATTAAACAGTCACTGAATTTGTAAGTGTAAAAGTATCCTTAGTCTCAACAAAATGATAACAGAGTGTAAATTAAATCCTTTTTTAGGAGATAATTATAAAAATGTCAGAGTAGGTCAATTGTGTACACCTGTGGGTACAATCCACTTATCAGTATCATATAGAACAAAGATGACTATTTCTCCTACTCATACCGGTCGTGATTCAATAATGTTAAAGAGTGATCATTTTCATTCTGACTTAAGTCCTCGTCATACAAGGTACCAGCAGAGGTAAGCCGCAGTGTTTAATTTTTCAGTTCTTATCAACTCTAAACATTTTCAGATAAATTTTTTACATTTACGTTTTAGTGAAGAAACATCAAAATCTCTCAGTGATACCATTAAAGTGGGAGCGTTTGTAGTCAATAAACCTGTTACTGTTAATGAAGAGGACTTTGTTATACCAGATGTACCTTTTAGTTCTTTGTTATCTCCTAGACAAATGTCACCTCCTCCTGTCACAGTAGCTGAGGCTACAAACACAAAGACTGCAATAGCAACTACCACAACAGATAGCAGCAATGGAAATAATGAAAAACTTACAAATTATAACACAATGTCAAAGTGCAACTCTCAAAATGGATCTAGGAGAAGTAGTTGCTCAATGACCAGTGCCAACGACGATTTTATTATGGTAGATTTGGTAATTAACGTTCCTACTTTTAAGTGTATTTATGATGTAGTACTTTTAAACTTTGGAAATGCAATTTTAGAAAACTCCTTTTGCTGTAACAAATACCAATAGTGATTTAGGAGCATTTTATCGTGAGTGTCAAAGTGCACCACAACTTCAAGCTTTTATGGAGGAGAGAACACTTGCTGAACAAGTAGGTGGGGATCTTACCAAACAGTTGGAAACATTTGAAACAAACATGCGGCGGTACGAGGATATTATGTCTTCATTATGTCATTCAGAAAATAATAATTGATATCAAGAACGAATAAGGCGATGTTAGGTGCTTTGATAAAAAATATGATTATATACAAATATGTATAGTGTCTTGTCATAGATTTATGCAATTTTTTATTACATACAATTAATACAGCAGTAACAGCAGAATTTTAGTAAAATTTTCTGCTATATGCAATCAATGCTTATGATCACTTGCAAATTGAGTAAGAACATTTAAAACAATGTTATATCTACACTTAAAAATAAAAATTATTCACTTTCAATGATGTATGTGCATTTTGCAACATATGGCTTATTGACATTTATTCTTGTACATAAAAATGTGATTACCAAATTACTATTTTTCACTATATTTATCAATGAGTAAAAACTTTATTTCAAACTGCTGTGAATTATTTTATTTTGTCTCATTATCTTATAAATCTCACTTGTGTATACTGTATCCTACAATCTGCTGTAAATTTAGTGTACACTGCTTAAAAAAGTCATTAATATAATGGAAATTAACGAGCAATGTCAACGATGGTTAATTATAATATATTTTGCAATTATAATAATTTATTGCTTGTACATAGTGTAAATTGTGCTTTAGCATTGTAATAATAATTGATGATAAAAAACTTTAATATAAAAGAACTGCATAAATTCTTCATATTTTATTAATCCAATCAATTATTAAGTGATAAGTAATAATTATTAAATCTTAATAAATGAGGCTGTGCTGGTAGACTCATAAGCAAACTCGCCCTCCGCTAGGGGAACGGCCTCCTACCACTTGGTAAATTTATTTCAAGTATTGAAATAAATGTTAAGCTAAGTGTTAATTTGGCACATATTCCAATACCTCCCGAGACCAAGTGGTAGGAGGATTCCCCTACGCCGCTTGTTTTCCTGACGGAAACAGACTTTGCTCGTGAGGGTCCAGTGTGTAACATTTTTTACTTAAAACAGTGTATACAATCCTTAATTGCAACTTATTAATATGCCACCTATACATTTATCTTAATCATAATTAAACTACAGATTTGATACATTTATTACTATAATGGTACTTATATGTCAGTCTGTAAAACATTATAAGGCTTTAATAATTCATAATGAAAAATTTGTTTTATTGAGCTGTCCAATAAGTCCTTCCCGGATTCGTTGTTTTTCGAACGTTTTCATCTTTTACGAGACCGTCCGCTGCGGGCGGAGACGGCCAATTGCGGGGTTTCAGTGGTTTCAACGTCGGGGGGAACCAGTGGGCAACGGCTCACAGCGTGCCCCTTGATTGTTAAATAAACGCGTGCTCCGGCACAGTGTCTTCCCAGGCCTATGTCTGAAACTGATTACTGTAACTCTATGGCAACTCCGGCAGCTAGGAGGCTGTATAATAAAGCTCGGGTCGAAATGGAATCCGGAAGACGCATGCGATCATATGTTCAACCCTTCACAAAGATAGAGAAAATATCTTCCTGTAAATATAATCCCCCGGTGGCACGGGAGGCATGGAGAGGGTATACGCTCGCACGAAAATCCCACGATTCTGGCATCAGTTGCGTTATGACAAATGATGAATGAAAAATGGCCGACTCAGCGGGCAATTGGTGTCTCATCGAAAGTGATCCTGGTGTTTTCACCGAATTAATCAAGGAATTTGGTAAAGTTTTATATGATTTATATAAATGTATCACATCTTGTTAGTATTTTGTAAAAAATTATTGACACCCACTTGTATTAAAAAGAAACTTTTACAGTAACGTATGCTTTGTGTACTTTTATTATGTATCTTTTTATCTGTATGTATTTAGAATGCATGTTATTATTTTTGTTTATAGGCGTTAAAGGTGCACAAGTAGAAGAATTATGGAGTTTAGATGATGAACAGTTCGATAGTTTAAAGTAAGTTTACAATATTTATTTTATCTAACATAACCTATTCTTTGATAACGTTGGAAATATCGACCACATTTGTTTCTATTAAATCTGTTGACGACAAGTGAGACATACAAGTATGAAATAGTTTAAATTATGACTATGTTGACAGTATTTTTTAAACGGAATTAGAGACGAATATACATGTTTCATGAAATTTTTGTCTTATTGTGATGTTATTATATAGCAGAGATGGGTAAATACAGGATTTTTACACTAGAAACCAAATAAGACCATAACTGCTTCACGCAGCTGGGATGAGTACCAGAGGTCTCTCTGTAACATGGGCGATAGAATTTGTCATACACCGGGTGACATAATGAAGTATTTCTCAAAATATGAATACTTATGAATTGGCACGTTTGTACTTCACAGTCACTCGATGTATGATGCTACACAAGGTATAATGATGCTCAATTGTTCAAGACGTTGGTAACTCAGGTAACTGAGAGGAATATGCGCTAACAAGACCGAAATTCGTCATTTTGCAGTTATGGTCTTATTTGGTTTTTAGTGTATATTCGTTGCGTTATATTTTGTGTTTAATACTAAGTGTTCAATATTACATTGTTTACATTACATATGAAAAGAAGATAAGTATTGTTTTTACTTATTTTTCAAAAGTTTCTCTACTTTGATTGTTTAAATGTTGAAATAATTAATATTGCTATTTACGACATTTATGACAAATGACACATACAAAATGAACTCAAAAATGACATATTACACATACATACACAACGTATCGTAAATGCATTTACAACATAGTGTAAAATGTGTACTCATCTCTGTTATATAGTAATATAATATTAATAATTGGAAAATGTAATAAATCATAAAAACATTTTGCATTTTACATTATTTCACTACAGTTTAATTTTTTAGGCCAATACATGGTTTGATATTCTTGTTTAAATGGGTTCAGGATGATGAGCCTTCTGGAAGTATTGTTCAAGATAATAGATTAGACAAAATATTTTTTGCAAAACAGGTAAGTATTACAATATTGTTAATTTAATATTTGTTAAATAAAGAAATGTTGTCAATGAAGTGTTTCTTCTTTCTCAGGTGATTAATAATGCATGTGCAACACAAGCAATATTAAGTGTATTATTAAATTGTAAACATTCTGATATATCATTGGGTCCAAATTTAGAGGAATTTAAAAATTTTTGTCAGAGCTTTGATGCTAATATGAGAGGGCTTGCTCTTAGCAATTCTGATGTAATAAGAGAAGTACACAATTCTTTTTCCAGGTATATCTTTTACAATGGTCTTCTATGAATATTAATATTAATAAATGCTTATTATTTTTATTGTACAAAACAAACATCACTTATTACAGGCAAACATTATTTGAATATGATTCAAGAAAAGCATCTAAAGAGGATGATGTATTTCACTTTGTTAGTTATATTCCAAGTGATGGTCGGCTGTACGAGTTGGATGGTTTAAAAGATGGACCAATGGATTTAGGTCCATGTCCACTTGGAGATCAGTGGGTTCAAGCAGCAAAACCTATAATACAAAAACGAATAAATAAGTAAGTATTTTGCATGTGTAAATGCCATTTTTATTCATTTAATCATAAACTACATTTTTGTAGGTATAACGAAGGAGAAATACATTTTAATTTAATGGCAATAGTAACCGATAGAAAAACACTATACGAACGACAGAAAGCAAATGTTTGTGATCCAGCTGAGTTGGAACGTTTGCAGACACTAATAGAAAAGGAAATTCGAAAATCCAAAAGATATCAAATAGAAAATATTAGAAGAAAGCATAATTATTTGCCATTGATAATGGAATTACTAAAAATGCTTGCTAAAGATGGGAAACTTGTATCTTTATATCAAAGAGCAAAGGAGAAGACACTGGAAAAGGAATCAAAAAAGAAATAATGAGAAGAATTAACATGAAATGTATTTATAATACATAAGCATGTATGCATAAATTGTAATGAACCCTTTTTAAAAATAAATTTAAATATAAAAAAACTTATTAACCTGCTATTGACACTAGAACTACCAGCATTGAATGTTTACTAAGTGAAATAGTGCAATATACAGGGTGTAACAAAAATGTTGCAGGTACCTGAAATAAGCCTAGTTAGCCAGTCATCTGCAGATGTCCGTAAGACATCTGAAGAAAGTCATTGTTACAGATCTCTGAAAAAAGTTACCAGAGAGATATCATTTAGATTTAGATAACTGTATTTTGGAGGTAACCCTTACAATAATCTTTTGAGAGGTATCGAATAATTGTCTGGAATATGATATCGATAAGATTACGTCAGATACGTATTATAACGACATCTCTGCTCCCTAATAGAGATGTTTGGTTTTCATAAGGTGACGCTGCCGAAGATACCGTAGGGACAGAAAAAGGATTGATTGGAAGCAGAGTGATGTAGTGACGGGCACCACGCGCACATCATTACAACACAAACAACAAACATTATTTACAGAGCATCATAGAGCATCACTCAGTTTCACAGATCTCACATAAGTTTATTATAGTGTGTGGAAGAAGGGTTTGTGTATGTTATTTTAACAAGTAATTTCGTATTTTTCCAAGTGTCATATTTCTTGCTAGATATGTTGAATCTTTACAATACATATTTTTGATTGTGTAGCCTGTAGTTTTATAATCATTTTATTTTTTCATTGTAGTTGTAAGGTATGCTTATAAACTCGGGATACGAAGACCGCCCGTGAAGGGGGGTGGTGAGAATGTTCAGAAGACACAACCGTTGCGCAACTGTTGGGTGATTTCACTAGATTTGTGTCTAGTTAGCCGAACAACTATGACCTTTTAACATTTCATTATACCCAATCGATTGGTTGTCGTTTGGTGGTTATTGGTGGTCACACGTTCCTTTGTAATTAAGTGATGAAAATTTGACCGTGAAGTTAGACTTAGTAACTAAAAGAGGGAATGTTATCAATTATATTCCAGAAGCCAAACCGAATAGACCTATATTATATTAACTAGTAAAATTGTATTCAAATTCATTTTATTGAAAGGTACATTCATATTCCTAAATTATAATTACATTAAAGTTGAGTAATTAATTTCAACAATTTCCGTCTCAACACTCGTGAGGATAAATTCAAATTTTAGGGTATATGGCCGCCATATTGAATTTTAGTTTCAATAAGGATTCCTTATGTTAAAGGTCATTGTAAACACTATACCATCACTTGACATTGTTGCGGCCTTTTCCAGGGATTTCTTTTAAAGGAGATAAATCAGGCGTGAATCCTCGCCCGTGGAGCCCTGAAGAACTCTGCTCGTTAGGAAATTTTAGACTTCTTTTAAAGGAGACAACTTTAATTTGAAAAACACGTCTTTATTTATCGAGGGTCAATATTGGAATGGTCTCCATTATAAAACGATCGTTTTTGTTACATCTTGTTAATTACAATATGTCCTTAGATACCAGGAGCCAATAAAATAATTATTAAATTATGAAATAATTCCTGATTTGCTAATACATTTCTTTCAGCTATTCATTTTATAATTTTCAAGTGTTTAACATATTTGTCATGATTTAATATATTTTAGAGAAGGAGTAAAAGCGAAATTCGACTGTTAAAACATTCATCCCTAAGCAAATATTAATTAATTGAAATATGCATTTTAAAAGAATGCAGGCTGATTTCAGTTGCCAACTTCACATCTACCTCCTTTTCTAATTACAATCACCGACTAGGTATAGAATAGAGATATCATCCAATGCTTTTTTCTGTCCCACGTTCATAGGGCTACGTAGCCCTGTTACCATTTTAGTGTCAATATCCGACGTTACCGATAAAGCATGAATTCTGAGTATTATTAGCACAAATGAAGTGTTATATATTCCATTCATATTACGTGTATCTATATGATTTCACGAGAATAAAAATATCTGATGCTTCAGTTTAAGGTTAAGGAATAAATAAGACAGTCATGAAACATTAAACGGAAAAGTATATATTTTTTCACTTAACTACAAGACAATTTATTCTAAATGCATCGTTAATGGACATTTTTATTAATGTTACTTTTTACATGTTCTTGTTTTATTCGTTTTTATATCTTGCCTTACATTTGTATATTTGTAACAGATAAATTCAGAATAGATGTAGTTTCATAAATAGTTTATCAAATCTACATGTGGGAGAATATATACACCGCTTTCATTAACATCTACATATTTATAATTTATATGGGAGTGTGAATAGTTTTACTGCCTATTGTAAGAATTTTAATACGCACGAACAATTACTTTCTGGCAATTGGTAAATTTTTACATATGAATTTACTTACACGTTATTTACTTCCAAAAATTTTATTTATTGCGAGTAATTAAATAATGAACGTATGTTAATATTCAGCTACGTGTCTCTCAAATTAAGTGAAATACAGAAGTTTTATTTTCTTGAAAATTAGTGTCAAAGAATGCAGCAACTGGTCAGATTAGTTTCGTAAATAAATCGAAACCCTGTATCGGCACATTGTTTTTTATGCTATCAAATATCACACGGAATCTTTTAGGAAGTAGTAAAATCTTTTACACAAATTCAATGAAATACTTTCAGGTACCCAGTTTAGGGCTATGAAATTAGAATGTTCAAGAAGAGGTAAAAAAGTTTCATATTTGCAATTATTTTGTGAAATGAATAATAAATAAGGGTCTTAGGGATTTATACTGGAGAGCTAAATCTTTAAAAGGAACATGTCGCTTAAACAAATTAGTTAAATATGATATTTATTTGGGGAATATGAACATCATAAATAAACGAGAGCGGTAGAGCGAGTTGCGGTATCGGTGCTCTCCGTCGGTGTCGACGCGTACCGAACGAGGCCGAAGATGGTCGGAGCGGGCGAAAGGGAGAGAGCGAGAGCGATAGAGCGAGCCGCAGTATCGGTGCTCTCCGTCGGTGTCGACGCGTGCTGAGGAATTTCAGTGGTCTATGAGGGGAGGTGTGCGAGCGAGAGAGTACGGTAGAGCGTGCCGCGGTATCGGTGCTCTCCGTCGGTCCAACGCACTAGTGACGTTGCGTCACACAGTTTATTGACCTAGCCGTGTACGCCGTGTACCATAGCCGTACCTGGCTGTACCATCCGGTGTTTGGGTCGTTCAAGGAAGGTCGTTCAAGCCGGCAAAAACAATTCAACACGAACAAACCTGCGTACGCCCAATACATAACGGCGTTAGCTTCTTCACTTTCTCGTGAGCCGTCGCGGAGGAT